>NC_084567.2:21962500-22112500 GCF_033978685.3 Nerophis lumbriciformis | reverse complement strand
GCCAAATTTTCAAAGAGAACGGCCTACGGATCACGATTGAAGCCAACAAGCAAACCGTCAACTTCCTTGACGTCACTTTCAACCTGAGAAATAACAGCTACCAACCATTCACGAAACCCAACACAACACTCCAATACGTGCACCATGACAGCAACCACCCACCCACCACCACGAAAAGAATACCTACCGGAATCAATAAAAGGCTATCGATGCTGTCATCTAGCAAAGCTGAATTTGACCAAGCAACCCCCCCGTACCAAAAAGCCCTTGATGAAAGCGGATACAATTTCACCCTCACCTATGAACCCACGCCAGGAAACCAGCCAAAAAAGAACAGAAAACGAAACGACATCATCTGGTACAACCCCCCATACAGCAAAAACGTCTCAACTAACATTGGACACAAATTCCTCAATCTGATTGACAAACACTTTCCCAAAGACAACAACCTAAGAAAAGTATTCAACAAGAACAACATTAAATTGAGCTACAGCTGCATGAACAATATACGACAAATCATCTCAAACCACAACAAAACAATTGCAAATGAGCCGTCGACCCCCAGTCAGAGCGACTCCAAAACCAACAAAGCATGTAACTGTCGAAAGAAACCTGATTGCCCCCTCAACGGGGGGTGCTTACAAACATCAGTTGTCTACCAATCTAAGGTAATACGCAAGGACATTAACACATCCGACACATATGTAGGATTAACCGAGGGTGAATTCAAAACCAGATGGAACAATCACAAGGCTTCTTTCAGGAACAAAAACCTGCGAAATACCACAGAACTCAGCAAACACATTTGGGACCTCAAAGACAATAATGTTGAATATTCAATAACATGGCAAATTCTTGCATCCAGCACACCTTACAATAGTGGTAATAAAAGATGCAACCTATGCTTGAAAGAGAAACTGTTTATTATTTACCGTCCAGACCTGTCATCCCTCAACAAGCGCAGCGAAATTGTAACAACATGCCGCCATAGACGGAAACACCTCCTAGGTAACACATGAGCCAATCACCACGCCCCTAGGCCAGCCTGTACCCACCCACTCTGTGCCCTATATAAACCATGGTATGCGAATGCTCCCATTAAAATCTCCTGATGATTGAGGGTACCCCCCCTCATGAAACAGGCCTGTAGAGATGAAATAGTCTTGTGATTTTTTTTCCCCACACATACATATATTGCGCTCTACTACGGTATCGAGCACTATTTTTTGGATAACCTTATTAAGACATATATATATATATATATATATATATACGTATTTAAAATTGTTATGTTTAACACAGACATGATAAATTGTGAAAGTGAAAACATGTGATGTTTCCTTAAAGTAACTTTGTTCTAAATAAACAAAAGCATAATTTTTTAAATCATATATTTACCCTGAATTTAAAGCTAATTGTTCAGGAAGGGAAAAACAAATGTGTCACTACTCACCCCATTTAAACATCATCATCGTCAAAAAGAGAGTCTTTAGATCTAAGTAAATGTTGTCAAAGTCCATGGCAGAACCTCGGATGGACTTACATGCCATAATAAGGCTACTGTGAAATAAAAGTGTGAAGAATTGTAGAATGTTGGCATGTATGAGAGAGGATCCTTGCTTGCTCTGTGTAAAAAGGCGGGCTAAAAAAACACTGCTTTGTCAGGCAGCCAATCAGCAGTGCCCCAGATTTCGCATGGAAGCTAATTAAACATGATGGCGGAGAGACAACAGGACAACATAAATTGCTCATTCACATTCAATGACTTTTCACCATTTGAGTCTATAGTGCCCTTTAAAGAAACATTATTTTCTACATTATATTATAAATAATATACATATTATTTGCAGCAAAACTTGAGAACCAGTATGGAGTGAGTGACACACAAACACAGAGCTTCTGTGTTAGAGGAAGTGTTTAATCCAAGGATTTAGAGTGTGCTTACACTAAACCATGCGATTACCCCTCCCTCTCCTACCCCTCACAGCCTGCAGGTGTTCATAATGATCATTTGTTTTACGACTTTTTTTAATTGTCCCATCTTTTATTTTGCTGTTTTGTTGAAACTTCTCTGACTTTGTGGATTAATTCCAGTCTTTTTCCTAGTCTTTCTGGTTATTTATTTAGTGCAAAATTACGTGAGAGAATGAACAACATGTCTTCATTGCTGGCAGTCAACCACACGTTGCAAATATACAAGCCAGTTATCAAAAATTATATATAGTCAAGGAACTTTATCATACCATATGAGATGGCACGCAATTTAGTACCCAAGGTCCATGATTTAGCTCAATGAGTACCAAAAGAACGTAGGTATGTACATAATGATGTAAATAGCACGAGGTATAAACAGATGCGTTTATAAATAGCGTAGGAAATGATTATTAATAGAATAGAATGTAATCCTATCGTGCAAACAGAATGTAAAGAACAATGACACCAAACCAAACCAAAATAGATTGGTATCCGTTACGAACAGGGGTGTAAGAATTGATTGATACGTCGATAGGTCGATTTCTATTCCAAAATTTCAAGTATATCGATGTGTGCTTGGCAACTTTGGTTTCGATCCATGATCGTTTTAAAAGGGAATCGATCAATTTCATCGATACTAGAGATAGGCTCCAGCACCCCCCGCGACCCCGAAAGAGACAAGCGGTAGAAAATGGATGGATGGATGGATAGAAAAAAAGGAAATATTGGATTTAAGAACAGCAGATTTTATATGAAGTTTAGCACTTGTACGTTTGTAATAATAAAGACTTTAAACGTTAGGTCTATTTTCTCATCTGTGGCATCATCACAACAAAAAAGGCCGATATCTTCGGTGATGGAGAAAGGTAATAACAAACGCGAACGTCTCGAGACAATAGTCACATCTGTGACGCGTGGGTGTGCTTTTCAGAGATTGTGCTGTTGTGCGTTACCTGAGCGAGAGTGGCAGTGAACAGAATCCCGCTAGAGTTTTGATGTCTTTGTGTTTAGTTTTTAAACTTGTGTTTTGACTCCTTGAGTTTTTTAACGTTTGTTATGAAAGCGTCTCTGCTACTCTACTGCTGGGCATTACAATATCATAATTTTCAGCTACTGCACAATTGCTGCAGCCACAATAAATACAAACGACACAATACAATAATAGAGCAGCAACACAAATTTAAACCACAAAAGACGTAGCCGACATAACGTTTAACGGTACAAGTAAAATGCCGTGTCGCATTTTAAGTCATTTTATGAGAAAGAAAGAAATACAAGATATGGATGAAGCAGGCTATGGAAATTATGAAGCAAGGGACCAATGCCTTCAACAGGAATGGGGGAGCAATGGCATACATGCTTCTGCAAACCTGGGACATCAGCAACGCGAGGGCGAGAAACAAATACTGTATGGCCACGTCGTGGAACTTTATTAGGCAAGTACAAACCCTGTTTCTATATGAGTTGGGAAATTGTGTTAGATATAAATATAAACAAAATACAATGATTTGCAAATAATTTTCAACCCATATGCAGTTCAATATGCTACAAAGACAACATACTTGATGTTCAATCTCCATCCATCCATCCATTTTCTACCGCTTATTCCCTTTGGGGTCGCGGGGGGCGCTGGAGCCTATCTCAGCTACAATCGGGTGGAAGGCGGTGTACACCCTGGACAAGTCGCCACCTGATGTTCAAACTGATAAAAAAAAATGTTTTTTTCCAAATAATCATTAACTTTAGAATTTGATGCCAGCAACACGTTCTACCATCCTAGTCACGTCCGTTGTGTCCTTGGGCATGACACTTCACCCCTTGCTCCTAATGGCTGCTGGTTAGCGCCTTGCATGGCAGCTCCCGCCATCAGTGTGTGAATGTGTGTGTGAATGGTTGAATGTGGAAATACTGTCAAAGTGAGTATAACCCATTTATCATTTATTTGGAACATCCCACAGGTGAACAGGCAAATTGGGAACAGGTGGGTGCCATGATTGGGTATAAAAGTAGATTCCATGAAATGCTCAGTCATTCACAAACAAGGATGGGGCGAGGGTCACCACTTTGTCAAGAAAAACCTTTCTCAACCAGCTATTGCAAGAGATTTAGGGATTTCCCCATCTACGGTTCGTAATATCATCAAAGGGTTCAGAGAATCTGGAGAAATCACTGCACGTAAGCAACTAAGCCCGTGACCTTCGAATCTCGATCCCTCAGGCTGTACTGCATCAACAAGCGACATCAGTGCAAAGTTGAAAAGCCAGCATCTGTGATGGTATGGGGGTGTATTAGTGCTCAAGACATGGGTAACTTACACATCTGTGAAGGCGCCATTAATGCTGAAAGGTACATACAGGTTTTGGAGCAACATATGTCGCCATCCAAGCAACGTTACCATGGACGCCCTTGTTTATTTCAGCAAGACAATGTCAAGCCACGTGTTACATCAATGTGGCTTCATAGTAAAAGAGTGCGGGTACTAGACTGGCCTGCCTGTAGTCCAGACCTGTCTCCCATTGAAAATGTGTGGCGCATTATGAAGCCTAAAATACCACAACGGAGACCCCCGGACTGTTGAACAACTTAAGCTGTACATCAAGCAAGAATGGGAAAGAATTCCACCTGAGAAGCTTAAAAAATGTGTCTCCTCAGTTCCCAAATGTTTACTGAGTGTTGTTAAAAGGAAAGGCCATGTAACACAGTGGTGAACATGCCCTTTCCCAACTACTTTGGCACGTGTTGCAGCCATGAAATTCTAACTTAATTATTATTTGCAAAAAAAAATAAAGTTCATGAGTTTGAACATCAAATATCTTGTCTTTGTAGTGCATTCAATTGAATATGGGTTGAAAAGGATTTGCAAATCATTGTATTCCAGGGCCCTCCATGTTCGAACTGCTCCCACAGTGGAGTGTTTTAAGTCTCGTCTTAAGACCACTTTTATTCTCTGGCTTTTAACACTACGTGAGTTGTGTGGTCCTCTGTTGTCCTCTGTGTTTTTAAAATGTTGATTTCTATTTACTGTTTTAATTGGTTTTACCCTTTAAAATCGTTTTTAATCATATTTAATTTATATTGTTTTTAATTGTTTTTAATATTGTTGTGCAGCACTTTGGAAACATTTTGTTGTTTAAATGTGCTGTATAAATAAAGTGGATTGGATTGGATTATCAGGTCGCTCTTACCACACCTGGACTACACCATTAGAAACATTGTCTGGCAATCTTATTGGCATAGTCTTTTACTTATGTTTGCATCACTGTTATCTATTCTAAATAAAAAAGGACAAACTACAGTATATCATAAAGGAAAGCAATATAATAATTGTTTTATTCTTCCTAACCAACTGAATAAGAACACAGAACCGGAATAGTTGCCTTTACGTCACACACACATTTAATACAAAGATGTTAAGAGTGGTTTATTTTGAACAAATTGTTTAAAGTCATTGTCAAGACATGTTTAGTTTTTGTCTTTACTGATTTGACCAAAAAAATAAGAAATACAATACAATTGTCCCGTCGCGGCGTCAGGTTTGATACATGTTTTCTTTCCATAGTACTAAGTGAATGCTGTGGTCTGGCATGCTGGTGGCAAACACAAGTCCAGAGTCATTGTCTCCGTCCAAACCATTGAGCCAAGAGGTAACACCAGCCAGGAAACTGGATCCACGTTTCGATTTCCTGTAAGGTGGTAAAGGCCAGCGACCTGAAATTGTTTCTGTCCTGAGATCCATCACATAGAGGAAATGGTTGTCAAAAAGGAGGGCAAACACTTCGCCAAAGCTAAGCAAAGACAGGTTGGCTGGATCCTGCGATTTTATCACCCTGGAAAAATACAAATATGCTGAATTAAAAGTGATTGCAACATTGAACTCAACCATAGCACAAAAAGATGGAAGATCCTCATCCAAAGACTCTAACATAAAATCTGGGGATTACGAACAATCTTAGTTCAAGTTCACACTTGCAGTCCGGAGAAAAATTACAAAAAGATAATTGGTGCTCACTTTGGTGCAGGAAGGTAAGCAGTCACACTTTAAGTATTTGTCAGCAGGACAAATAAAGCTGAGTTAAACATTTGAAAAAAGTCTTGATTGGACGGCGTATGTGACAATTTATCCAAAAGTTACTTAGGTAAATGTAACAGACTAAATGTAGCATGTTACTTCCCCCCTATTGTTTGACTGACCCTATTATCAGTACATTCACTTCAAATTACATACCTACCTGCTACAGAACTTTACAATCTGCTTAATTGTAAGTCACACCAGACCAGGGATATCCAAAGTATGGCCCCGGGCCATTTTCATCCCACAGCTAGTTTTTTATTGGCCCTTGACATGTTCTCAAAATTAAATTATTATTAATGAGGTGTATGTGATGTAAGACCTGTAACACAAAAACTAAGACAACCAGTTTTTTTCCCCCAAATATAAAAGTGACATAAAACATGCCCAAAGTGTTAACCCAGGTTTCATGATGGCATTAGTTTGATTCTAGAGTGGACTATTTCCAATATTTTCTATGCAAAAAAATGTTACCTAATGCCAGCAAATCAAAGGTAAACTATCTCTCCGGAATGGACAGTATCAAGCCGATTGATTACCTGAGAATCTCAAAACTGGCAAAGTCCCACTGGTACACTCCAAGGTCAGAGCTGCAGATAATGTAGCGTCCATCAAACTGCAAACGGGGCTGAAGGCTGATGCTGCGATTTTCTGACACTGACAGGGTCTTTAAGCACTTACAGTTTATTTCTTTTCCTAAAGGCCAAACCTGAAAACAGAAGAAAACTCATGTTTTTCATGTGCTCATAACATTATCCATCCATCCATCCATTTTCTACCACTTGTCCCTTTCGGGGTCGCAGGGTGTCGCTGGAGCCTATCTCAGCTGCACTCGGGCGGAAGGCAGGGTACACCCTGGACATACAGCAATTCTGCGGTGTAACTTCATCCATATTTTGACTTTAAGGAAAGCTGTGTCTTTGAATCCATCTTGAAATTATATGGCTTCTACTGCACTTATTTATTGGAAAATATTTCATCATTTAGACAAAAATCTTGAAATCATGCTTTCTAAAATTTCAAACGTATAATGTATCTGTTAGGTTTTGTGTGTTGCACCGAGACAGTTTACATAACTGATACTAGTGCCAAACTGATACTCTTTCAACAGAGGAGGTTCTTAAACAGTTCCTAAACTGGTGCTTAAAAATGGACAACACGCACATTTTTGTAAAAAAAAATTTAAAAAAAATAAAATAAAATTAAAAAGATCACGTTAATTGCTTTTAAATTCCATCCATCCATCCATCAATTTTCTACCACTTATTCCCTTCGGGGGCGCTGGAGTCTATCTCAGCTACAATCAGGCGGAAGGCGGGGTACACCCTGGACAAGTCGCCACCTCATCGCAGGGCCAACACAGATAGACAGACAACATTCACAGTCACATTCACACACCAGGACCAATTTAGCCAATCAACCTATCCCCAGGTGCATGTCTTTGGAGGTGGGAGGAAGCCGGAGTACCCGGAGGGAACCCACGCAGTCACGGGGAGGACATGCAAACTCCACACAGAAAGATCCCGAGCCCGGGATTGAACTCAGGACTACTCAGGACCTTCGTATTGGGAGGCAGATGCACTAACCCCTCTTTCACCGTGCTGCCCACGCAGCACTGCGGCAGCACTAATTTAAATTAAAGAGGTTAATTTAAATTGCTTTTAAATTAGAAATGCAATTGTATTAGAATGTAAAAAAAAAAGGTGATTTTGTTTTATTTGCTCAAAATTTGGTAACAGTTTTATCTTAAGTCCCATCAAAGTGTATTTTAAAGGTAAATTTGCCAGCGAGCACAACATCTTTGTACTGACATATGCATTGAACTGATCACTGACAGTATAACAACTCATGCCACCTTTCAGTAAACCATTCGCAGTTAGGGTAAAGAAGCATGTACGCTCAAAATAAAGTGTGAGACCGATCTGCATATATACATGATTAATGTGATAATCTTCTGTGATTAATCTCATGAGTTAACT
The DNA here is from genome assembly GCF_033978685.3 of Nerophis lumbriciformis. NCBI lineage: Eukaryota > Metazoa > Chordata > Actinopteri > Syngnathiformes > Syngnathidae > Nerophis > Nerophis lumbriciformis. Next base: position 22,104,478 of record NC_084567.2, on the reverse strand, counting down.
TGTTATTTTTGACAGCCCTAGTTTAAATACATGTTAGGCATGTTAAAGTAAAACAGCAACAGCTCCATTAGAAAGGAGACACTTGAAATATATAACTAACTAATGCATTTAAAAATAGGAAATAACGGCCACAAACTGTCACAGGGTTTCTACAGGTATCAGCAAATCTAATTTAATGCTTTTAAATGCCAATTTAAAACAATTTAATGCCATGTTCGACCACATATGGTTATTGTATATAGTCAAAAAATGTCTGTATACATACATAATTGTAAGCATTTCACCATAATAATGTTGAATAGTTGAAAAGTTTACATTAACTGTTATTATCGAGTGAATTAGAATTGGCTTGCGAGACTGTTTCATCTAAGATTTTTTATTTACTTATCTATTTTTCTGTAGTAGCATCCGGTCTTTTGACTTTGTGTACTGGCCGTAGACAATAGCGATTAAAAGGTTCCGTCTGTCAATCATCACACTGTATCTTCAATCAAAATTATTAAAGGGGAACTGCACTTAAGCCCTCTAAATAAACATCCAATCCTGAAATGAAAAATGTAATATACCCAGAAGACATTTTTTAAATTGTATCTCTTTAAAACATGTTGTAAAAATGCAAATGCTCTGAAAATATGCCTTATAATAGCCACAAACTGGTGGTTTTATGGACTAATAAATGAACATCATCCTAGGAATGCAAATTATGCATATGTTTAGAGATAGATGATTGATTTAAACATTTTGTAAACATACATGTCATGGAATGATATTTGGAAAAATGTCAATAAGCCCTTTAAATACATTAAAAATAAACAGAGTCAATTTAACATCTTTAATAGATTGTATTTTACACCCTCACAGTTGTTTAAAATGGGTACATTAGATAGGAAGTTAAGTATAAAGTGTTAGGCAGCTGAAGAAACTATTATTAATTTACTGTGGGAATGTCGAATACGAGTTGTAATCTGTTGTGAGAATTGTCTTGTTTGTCCATCCTAGGCAAACAAGACATGAGGTCACATGAAGTGCTTGAGTCATGAGAGTTGCCAATTAGCCAAATTAGCTCATGTGTGTTGAACTGCAGACTGAAATAAAGGAGTTGCGTAAGAAACAAGCTCTGCTTCCTCATTAACATGACATGGTGTCAGAGTTAAGGGGGAACTGCACTTTTTTTTGGAATTTTGCCTATCGTTCACAATCATTATGAGAAGAGAACATGTCCTTTTTTTTTTTTTTTTACGATTTTAAAGATGATTAAAAAAATGCTTAAAAGATGCGGCTAATGGGAGTCATCGTTGCAGCCTTCAAAACCCTCTAAAACAAATTCAAAACCCTCCAACGTTTTATATACACACTGCAAGTCTATATATAATGTAATAACAGACGCGTTCATAACAATATGTAATATGTTCAATATTTACCGTATTTTTATCATTTTAATCCTGATTTCTTTCGTGCATTGATCTCTGTTCCCATAGCAGCGCACGTCTGACTTCTGGCAACATATATTTCCCTACTTCCGGAATCAAACACGAGTGTGTTGTAATCATGGCAGGCTTGGTAATAAGACAACAAAGACAACTAGTTTGGGACAAATGAGGATTAAAAAATTATACGTTTAAAGCTTAATACACTGGTGCTTAAAGAAGCCAGCACGAAAGAAGAGTGAGCAGACGGGAGCCGGGAGAGTGAGGTGAAAGTGATTTTGACGCTATAAATATGGAACTTGGAGCCAAGCTATTTTGACATAAATAGTGTGCTTACCCAAAATCAACAGGAAACGTCCCCGGCCAGCTGGATCAGACGAACAACTGTCCATCAAGTGAGTCACTTTAATATCGATCATGATACTTGCAGCACACCATACGTTTTAGCACAACTACAGTACATGTGCTGTCTGGCTAGCTCAGCTGTGTACAAACAAAACATGAAATGTGGGCTAACACTTTTCAGATACTGTAATATGAGTGTCCATGTTTATCAGTCAGCACAAATTGGTGTCATATTGCAGTGTTTTGCATTACAAACTCAAACGTGTTTCATGCTGACATAGAAACTAGCTTGTCTCTTGCCGTAGTTAGTTTTTACGGCTAATACCGAAGCATGCTGATGTGTTACTATGCTAGAAAAAGAGTTCTTCAGTGTTCGCTGTTACAATAACAATGTCGCTAAAGCTTGGTTTTTTTTCGGGTTACGGAACGTAAATGTATTGTAGACCTTTTTTCAATGCTTTTTAATGCATGCCGATTTTTTATGTTAGAAAGCGAAAAAGGCTACAACATTTTGTCTCTCATAAGTATTGTGAACGATAGGCAAAATTCCAAAAAAAGTGCAGTTCCCCTTTAAGGACTACGGTGACGAAAGAATGACAAAGTTTTGGCCCCCAGAGATGTTTGAGTTTGCCATCCAGCACAGTGTCCGCTGTGAAGGCAGCGCTTTTCTCGCTTTCAAACCTTAAAAGGCCTCTTGTATCCAGTTTGAAAACCAGAACCAAAGAAAAGAAACACACAGACAGACATAGCAATTTATCTTTGACCGCAACGTCATTAAGTTCATTTTCATTCATCGTTTTTCTATGTTGATGACACAATATTGTACTGATTTGGTTTGAACCCTGCTAAAGCTGTAGAATCTTTGCAGAAAGCTAAAAATAGTCCTCAATGCTGAAAATAAAAAAAACATATGTTGTTTTCAAACACTAAGAAGGTTCCTCAAACTATTCCCTTAGTTCCCCTCTTGAAGGAAATGTCATAGAGGTGTTTCACACGTACAAATACCTTGGTATTTTGCTGCATGACTCCCTGACTTTCAAACTCCATTAGACATTCAAATTGGGCTTTTTCTTTCCAAGTACAGGTAAAAGCCAGTAAATTAGAATATTTTGAAAAACTTGATTTATTTCAGTAATTGCATTCAAAAGGTGTAACTTGTACATTATATTTATTCATTGCACACAGACTGATGCATTCAAATGTTTATTTCATTTAATTTTGATGATTTGAAGTGGCAACAAATGAAAATCCAAAATTCCGTGTGTCACAAATTTAGAATATTACTTAAGGCTATTACAAAAAAGGGATTTTTAGAAATGTTGGCCAACTGAAAAGTATGAAAATGAAAAATATGAGCATGTACAATACTCAATACTTGGTTGGAGCTCCTTTTGCCTCAACTACTGCGTTAATGCGGCGTGGCATGGAGTCGATGAGTTTTACCATGGTCCGTAAACCAGGCACGGGTAGATTTTGCGCTGTGTGCAGGCGCAAAATCTACCCGTGCCTGGTTTACGGACCATGGTATTTCTGTTCTAAATTGGCCCGCCAACTCCCCTGAACTTAGCCCCATAGAAAATCTGTGGGGTATTGTGAAAAGGAAGATGCAGAATGCCAGACCCAAAAACGCAGAAGAGTTGATGGCCACTATCAGAGCAACCTGGGCTCTCATAACACCTGAGCAGTGCCAGAAACTCATCGACTCCATGCCACGCCGCATTAACGCAGTAATTGAGGCAAAAGGAGCTCCAACCAAGTATTGAGTATTGTACATGCTCATATTTTTCATTTTCATACTTTTCAGTTGGCCAACATTTCTAAAAATCCCTTTTTTGTATTAGCCTTAAGTAATATTCTAATTTTGTGACACACGGAATTTTGGATTTTCATTTGTTGCCACTTCAAATCATCAAAATTAAATGAAATAAACATTTGAATGCATCAGTCTGTGTGCAATGAATAAATATAATGTACAAGTTACACCTTTTGAATGCAATTACTGAAATAAATCAAGTTTTTCAAAATATTCTAATTTACTGGCTTTTACCTGTATATATTTTTTTCTTTTGAGGCAAAAATGTATCTTGTCACTGCAACATTTTTATCTATTTTAGACTATGAAGACCTGTTCTACATGAATGCCTCTGCTCAATGTCTACATAGGCTTGACACTGTATATCATGCTTCTCTAAGGTTCATTACTAACTGTAGGGCCTTGACCAATCATTGTGAGCTGTATTTTCGAGTGGGATGGCCTTCTTTGTCGTCCAGGAGGCTGGGTCATTGGTATACTTTTATTTATAAGGCAATGCTTGGTCAACTGCCCTCCTACATTTGTAACTTCATCACATGGAGGAGTGTTGACTCTTATTGTTTGCGTTCAAATGATCATTTGTTGCTCACTGTTCCATTTGCCCGCGCATAAGTGGGAAAAAGGGCTTTTGTTTACTCTGCTCTTTTTACATGGAACATGTCAAAAAGACTGGAAATTAACTGAACTTATTTCACTAAATGCTTTTAAATCCAGATTGAGGGCACTTGAGATGACGTTTTTAAATTGTAACTGTTTTTCTTAATCTGTATAACAGACCTATTCAACTGGCGGCCCGCGGGCTACATCCGGCCTGCCAAAGCTTTTCATTTGGCCCGCCGAACATCACCCAAATAGGCTTGATGAATTCAAACTAGACTTGATCATGTATGCAGTACTCCCGCCACCCCGCTGGGGGCAACAACAAAGCATAAGTGTCACAGTGAAGCAGTAGTGGGGTGAGTAGAAAAAGAATACTCATTCAAACCCTGGAAAAAAAATCTAAATAAATTGCAAAAATCTGACTTTTGACAAAGACTGGACAACAAAGTATGAATGCTCTGCCCTGAGCAAGTGCTCAAGTCATTGTTTTCTGGCGGACATTTTAAGTGACGGACACGTTGATCCAGAAAAGCAGCAACAATGGTAGAAATCCCAGCTTGTAAGCTTCATCATGAAACTTGGTCAAACATTTGTAAGTAGGTATAATTAATGCATTAAGATATTTCGTTTGTTTTGTATTGAAATTGCTGACTCTGTGATGTATTTTGTATTTGTTGTGTTATTTGTCTGAGAGTAAATATCAAACCTCGTTCAACACCAGTGGTGTGCCGTCAGGGCCAGCAAGGCCTTCTCTGCTCGCCGAAAATAACCAGAAATCATGACCATAATTAAAGATAAAAATATTTTTTTATTTACTTTCCCTAAATATCTAAAATTATTCATATTCTCTTCATGTCATATTATGCTCCTTCCAGCGCTGTTGTTTTTAGGTTATAGAGTTTTTATCCAATCAGAATTCAGCTAGCTTATGTTGCCATGCTGTACGAAATCTGCCCGGGCCTTTAGAATCAACAATGCCGGCGTTTGTGCACTGTAAGTGAACGGGCACAAACATTTGACAGATACGGTAGTTGCGATAGCCAATCAAATCACAAGTTGTTGTCAGTAAGGCCTTCTAGATGGCCCAAGGCAGATATATATTGTGATGTTATGAGCTAGGTAACAGAAGAACTCCATTACCCAGCATGCCACAGTACTGAAGAGCATGTGCAGTAGCCCCGTTTAGGTTGAATGTAGCCGCTGGATGTTTTTGATGAGCACGCTGTGGAGTAAACTTTAAGATCTCAGCCAACACGCCTCGTCTGCATGTTTTATGATTAGACAAGACAACACATATATTTGCAAAGCTATTTTCAAGAAGGATATTTAAAGAAGAACTACATCTTGTCAGACGATGTCGGCCAACCCCGGAAGCTCGAATGGGTTCTACTAATTGTGAGTTCAGGTATTTTTAACGTGTTTCTGTATAGTATTTCTCCAGCAATGGTCATGTGGGGACATAAATTATGGTATTTTGAAAGGTAATCATTGAAGTCGGCTGCACTGAAGGCCTTGGTGGAAACGCACGGCCCACCACTGTTTAATACATGTAGTAGACTAGTAGAGGGTGACAACGCTAATAGTGATAAGTCACATCCAATGTTTGGTGTGTGAATGTTGTGTAAACATTTGTAGTTTGTGTAAATATATTAACACTAAACCTTCTACTTTATTTGTGTAAAATACACACTGGACGTTAAACATTTATGTTTATATATATATATATTTTATATATTTATTTTATATTTTCAGTCTTACAAATACGGAAGGAAAATAATTCAAAAGAAGGAACATCAATCTTCAACAAAACCTGGAGCTTCTTTTTCTTCATACTGTTAACTGCTACACAATGGAAACGAGTAGATAGGGCAGAATAATTAATTTATGGACAATGCATTGAGAAAGCTGATGTGTTTACTTTGCAATTAAGTAAACACAGTCTCAAACAAATATAACCTACAGAGGCATTTTCTGACGAAACATCCACATTTCAATCCCCTGAGCCCAAGGGCTCTTGAAACTGTGGCTCTATTCATTATGTAGTTGAATAGCCCTGGTGAATGACATGAATTTTTATGTAACTGTATCTTTTGCTGTCTCTTGGCCAAGACTCCCTTGAAAAAGTTAAGTTAAAGTTAAAGTACCACTGATAGTTACACACACAATAGGTGTGGTGAAATTACCCTCTGCATTTGACCCATTCAAAATTGTTTTAAAATAAGGATACAATGGAAACATCAATATTACCTTAATTACATACTTGTCAGCACTTAGAAGAATATAATCTCCAGGACTGTGCACCATCGACTCCACCTCACTTTTCTGTAGTATCACCTGAGTGAACAGTAATAATAAAAAATGTATGTTAATAGTTTTTCTATTTTTTTCAGACAACTCAACCATATGAAATAAAAAGCAAAACATATCATTAAGTGCAGGGCAGGGTTTGCATGCGGCTCTTCAACCTTTTTGTTGTGGCGCCTTCCTGAGCATTTTTTAAAAGACTATAATTTCAGTCTGTCTGTGAGGCCTTGAATGTATAAAGGCTGAGTCCTGACTGTTGATTGGAATGGTGGGAGAATGGCAAGGAAATAGATTTATAGCTGGTGTGTGTTTGCATTGAGAGTTGAGACGTTGGCTTCTTGAGTGTGCGCCCCCCAAGGTGACGTAGCTATCAATATATCCCAAAATAGAAAAACCTCAGAAGAAAATACAGCTTAATTCTGCATGGACAGATATTTTTGGCTCCACTGCTAATGACACAGTGATTGATATGAAGCGAGAAAATTAGGAAATGACAATAAAGAGGGGGCAATGAATTATTTTATAGTGAAAATGTTGAACCCTGGTTTGGGAGATAAATAAATGTATACTGTACAAACAGGATGAACAGTGAACCATTAATTATGAATATTTTGGAATATGAAAAAAATGTTTGACAGGATTAAACATATATGTAACAAAACAAAAACATGAAAACTGGAAATAGTAAACAGACCTTGGTAACCCATTCAGTGTGTCCAGTCAGAGTGTTGAGACAGGCACCGGCTGCCAAAGCCCAGACCTTCACAGTAAAGTCTGCAGAACCGCTGACCAGCATGTCCAGCTCATCATTGTAATCCACGCTGAAAACTGAGCACACATACAGTTACCCAAATTAGGCACCAACACATCCAATAATTTTCTGTCCGTAAAAATCACTGTAAAAGTAGCTTTGTGTATCTTCCCAGGCACTCAGTGAATCACCATCTTTATGGGGTGGAGGTTTAGGACTCCCAAAACTGAACTTTGGTGACATCATGAATGGTATCTGTCCATCACGAACACCAAGTTCTCGTATAAAGACGTCTTTTATCTATAGATAGACACTGTAGATCCTGCCATAATTTTAATTTGTGCTATTGTTAATTACTACTATCAACATTTCTGGAAAAATATGAATACATTTAGTGTTATTTCTATTTGAATACACACTAAATATGGCGACAACGATGCCAAGTTAGTTTTGATCAATTCTGCTACGTCTTCCTTTTCTCTAATGTACAGTCACACTCACATTGACACACTACGGAAAATTTAGTTTTGCCAATACGCCTATACCCAGGTGTATGTCTTTTGAGGTGGGAGGAAGCCGGAGTACCCGGAGATAACTCACACAGTCACGGGGAGAACATGCAAATTCCACACAGAAAGACCCCCGAGCTTGGGAATGGAACCCAGCAGCTTCTCATTGTGAAGCATGAGCACTAACCACTGCACCACCGTGCTTTTGAACTGATATCAGCAGTTTTCTCCAAAAAGAAATTATTTTATTGACCACAAAACATGTGTTTCTAATATTTTCAACATTAAGCATGGTATAAATTAATATTACACAATAAGCTTGAGGGAATATGATACAACCTTGAAAACTAAATATTGGTCACTAACGAAACGTGTGCAGTCACTACCGAAACACTGGGTGTTTAGAAAATAATAAATTGTATTGAATTATCAATTAACATTTTATGATACTGATTGGTTTAATGTATATTTAATTTCATAAATCAATTAATATGAAATCAATTTGATGAGTGTTGTGCATTTTAGAAAGAAAGCTTGCATATCGATTTTGAAGAATATATTGAAGTAAGACTTTTTTTAATATACTCTACACAAGGTAAGTAAGCATAACAATAACAAGTTAGCACATTTTTTCAATTCATAATTGAATGCTATGTTTTGATAGTGACACATTTGGGGAGAGAAAAACATCCCCAAATATTCTGAAAATACAAAATAATAGTTTTTCTAGAAATGTGCACTTCAGATATTGTACAATATATAGGGAAAACGTTTTAGGAATAAAAATTACAACATTTTTCAATATTTACAACCTCACTTTGAACCAATTCGGTAGAATGGCCCATATTTGGTGGTATAGTTCTAAACCACAGGTGTCAAACTCAAGGCCCACTCAAGGCAAATCTGGCCCACCACGTCATTTTATGTGGCCCATGAAAGCCTGGAAGTAATATACTTCAGTAAAGTACTTTATCTTTTTTTACTAAATGCATTTATTCTTTCCACTGTGACATAAACATACATGTACTGCATGCAAATGCATACATTTATATATAATATTATATAACAATGTAACAAATATTATATTACAATAAATTAAATGTTTTTCTTTAAATGAAAATAAATACTCAACTCTGATGAATCTGTAATAACAATGTTCCATCCATCCATCCATTTTCTACCGCTTATTCCCTTCCGGGTCGCGCTGGAGTCTATCTCAGCTACAATCGGGCGGAAGGCGGGGTACCCCCTGGACAAGTCGCCACCTCATCACAGGGCCAACACAGATAGACAGACAACATTCACACTCACATTCACACACTAGGGCCAATTTAGTGTTGCCAATCAACCTATCCCCAGATGCATGTCTTTGGAGGTGGGAGGAAGCCGTAGTACCCGGAGGGAACCCACGCAGTCACGGGGAGAACATGCAAACTCCACACAGAAAGATCCCGAGCCTGGGATTGAACTCAGGACTAATATTGTAATGGTAGTTGCATTTGTATGAATTTAGGTTGTCACTGGTTTTTTTTTACCAACCCTGCCTTTTATTGGTCGTCTTCAAAGAAATAAACTTTCTGATACAATGTCTTAAATTTTGATTTGCCGAAAGTTTGATCAATCTCAAAAACTGCCTCAGTTTGCACTCGGACAACTTTACCGCGAGGGGCTGTCAAAAGAATGACTTCATGGTAAACACTAAGGTGAGTGTAAAGTCAACCTTTTTAACTTAATCGTGTCCCATGTCTCCAGTAAATGAGTTGTTTTCGTCTTTGTGAGTCCATGGAAACTTCGCTCTCATCTATGGCGTCACATTAGTGCCAAAAATCCGAGCGCATAAAAACTGTTGTCGCGCGCTGATTCTCCACTTCGTGCGCGCGCGACACCCTTTTGCGCGCGCGTGGTGCCTTTTTGCGCGCGCTCGGTGCCTTTCTGCGCGCGCGCCGTCTCGGTCTGTGCGATCTCTGTGTACTCCTGGCATCTCTCCTCGCGCTGTCATGTTTCTTTTTGGCACTTTGGGGGCGGGTATGCTTAGATGGCCCCTCCTTTCTGATTGGCTCTGAGCATTTTTCATATGACCAATGATTCTCCAGCGTAGCAGCGTTGTAGCCATCTTACCTCGGACAGCTAGCCTCAATCATTACATTGATGTCAATGGTACATGTACTAATCAAATTACCATAACTTGCTAAATTTTCGACCAATTTACAAACGGTTTGCCTTGTTACAAATCTTATTACATGTAGATATGACATAGGATGCTGTACCTGTTGAAATTACCTCTTTCACTTTAAAAAAAAAAATGACTTAATTGTGCAACATAGTTGGGTAGGGTCAGTGTTAGTCAGTTCTCTGATTATTCTAAACTGTTTCAGAGTACATTATTGAAAAGGCTATTTTTAACATTTTAAAAACAAAATTCAAAGATTATCTCATTAATTTTATGGCTGAATCAAAAGAAATTCCATAAATTAGAAAACAAATGTTCAAGAAGAAGTGAAAATATAAAATAATGTTATGGTTGGATGTTATTGCTGGTGGAGCAGTTCTGGCTGAAAGATGTGATTATGGTGTTTGTTGTCTTATTATTTATTTGGGTCACATTTTGTATAACCCTGTATTGTGTTTATGTGGTATGAAATAACCTTCATCAGCGCACGACATGTTTTTATCCACTTCTTCCTCCGTAAATCTTGATACATATTAACGATGACCCGCCCTGCTATACTTCTGATTGGCTCTGAGCTTTTTTCGCTTGACCAATCAGAAAGAAGAGGCCGTCTAAGCATACCCGCCCCCAAAATGCCAAAACGAAACATGATAGCGCACAGACCGAGACGGCGCGCGCGCAGAAAGGCACCGCGCGCGCGCAAAAAGGGTGTCGCGCGCGCGCACGAAGTGGAGAATCAGCGCGCGATAACAGTTTTTATGCGCTCGGATTTTTGGCACTAATGTGACGCCATACTTATCTCCCGCTGGATCGACATCGTTCGAGGACGGAGACAGGCTAGCTGTTAGCTTTAAGCAAACCAGCAACCGACCAGACTCCTCCACCTCAAAAACATACTTTGCAGGTCAACAAACGAGGAAAATGTGTGCCTTTTGAAGTGTTAATGTGCGAGTAGTGTTCAAAAGGAGTCTCTTGGAGAAGTGGCTGACAAGTTAGCAAGTGTCGCTCGCATCGCTGACAGTGACGTCATCACTGTCTTTGTTTACTGAAGCAGAGATGCTGACTGTGCATTATGATAAACGCGCATGTCGCCAGTCTCTGCTTTTTATCGATAGACTTCCATCCATCCATTTACTACCGCTTGTCCCTTTTTATCAGATTACATTTTTTATTATCTATAGCAGGGGTGTCGAAAGTGTGGCCCAGAGGCCATTTGCGGCCCGCAGCTAATGTTTTAAAGGCCCACAGCACATTCTAAAAATACTATTAAAATAAACAAAAACATAACAAAAGTGCAATAAAAAAGCTTATAGGTGAAATGTAATTTAGAAAAAGTTGCAATGTTGACTAATAAAAATAACCCTGAACTGCCATTGCTCAAAACATAATATTGAATCAAAATCAATGTTTTTATGAATTATTGACCTATCCAAGGCTCCGATTACTTCACATCAAATATTCCACCTTGAAAAATATTATTTGTGGAAGATTTTGCATATTTTGTGTGTTGGCCATAAAAAAACAGTTTTCTTTGACAAAAAGGGCAGAAAACAAACAAACCAAAAAACAACTTAGAATTGACGGATAGATCTGAAGTTGATGTAGACTCTAGAGATTTAAGTATTAAATAAATAATGTATGTATGCCCTGGCACACGATTATCATAATTTCATGACCGAAGCAAAAAACATTTTACTCTTTTATACTGAAAAAAATACACCTACAACTTATTAAATAAAAATATAGAAAAAAGTACCGGCAGCTGTAAAGTTTAGATCAATGAAGGAAAGAAGAAAGTGAATGAATGTTTATAACTGAATACATTTACGTATGCATAAAAAATGGTTTTCTTTTGTATACGGTAATTTTTTTTAAATGAATTAAGTAACGTTTATGACAACTTTTTTCCAAAACACAATATAGAATGTGAGAAATAACAAGATAATGCATACATTTATCATTTGTTTTCAAAACGGTTACAAAAATGTGGGACCCCAAAAATGTACTGTGGGACCCCATTTTTATGACTTGATGGGGTCCCTGGAACCCCATTTTGAAAATTCTAAGTGACAACACTGGGTTGTAAAGTAGTTATAATCTGTTGTAATAATGAACTATTAGTTTCCGGTTTCCTACTAAACCATCTATCCATTTTCTACCGCGAGCGGGCTGAAGCCTATTACAGCTACACTCAGACGGAAGGCAGGGTACACCCTGGACATGTCGCCACTTCATCGCAGGCCAACACAGTTGTAACACATATAATTTACATTGCAGCCTTCTTTTATTTAAGTAAACAACAAATATCTGATTGACTTATAATTTCAGAGCAAGTTATCCATTAAATTGTACTTTGTAAAATTGACAATATATTTTACGGGAAAAAACTGCTCAGTCGCCAGAATTTTACCGTTAAAAAAAAAACATGGTACTGTTCTTCCATTTACAGTAATACACCATCAAAATAACAAGCGTAGATTTTACGTTAAAAAAAACTGGCCACTCCTTTGTCAGAATTTTGCCGTAAAAAACAGTGGTACCATTTTGCCATTTACAGTAATTATTGATAAATGATAAAACTGACGACTCAGCTGCCAGCGTAAAGATTTTTTTTTTTTTTTTTACAGAGTATATAAAAATATATAATGATCAAATGCATATGCAATTGTATCATAATGTCATGAGGCGAATTCTTACACATTTATATTAATTTATTACTCACTGTTGCGAGCGGCCCTCGAAGGACAGCCATAACTGCAATGTGGCCCTCAGTGAAAATGAGTTTGACGCCCCTGGTCTTAACGCTTAATTAATGCTGCTGTACATGTTAAACGCTGTGTTTGGCCGCAGCCAATTGGCACATTTTCACTTTAGCCCTTTGAGGCAAAATGTTTGGGTACCCTTGGTCTAGAATGGGTGTCAAACTCTGGCCCATTTCATTTGGCCCTTGAGGCAATATCAAATTAACATTAGAGCTGGCCCATGGGTATTATACAGCGGCGGTGCATTCACCGCTAATACTCATACTTGCCAACCCTCCTGATTTTCCCGGGAGACTCCCGAATTTCAGTGCCCCTCCCGAAAATCTCCCGGGGCAAATCATTCTCCCGATTTCCACCCGGACAACATTATTGGGGGCGTGTCTTAAAGGCACTGCCTTCAACGTCCTCTACAACATGTCGTCATGTCCGCTTTTCCTCCATACAATCCACGTGCCGGCCCAGTCACTTACTATATGCAGCTTTTACACATACACAAGTGAATGCAAGGCATACTTGATCAACAGCCATAAAGGTCACACTGAGGGTGGCCGTATAAACAACATTAACACTTTTACAAATATGCGCTACACTGTGAACCCACACCAAACAAGAATGACAAACACATTTCTGGAGAACATCCGCACCGTAACACAACAGAACAAATACCCAGAACCCCTTGCAGCACTAACTCTTCCGGGACGCTACAATATATACCCCCGCTACCACCAAACCCCGCCCCCGCCCACCAAGTTAATGTTGATATTTACCTCAGAAGGCTGCAAAAAGAAAAGAGGCATTCCATTTTTTATTTAAATTTTATTTAATAAAATGGATGGATGGATAGATACCATTGATGTTTTTTCGTTTGTTTATTGAAAGTTGATTTTGCACTATTAAGTTATATAAGCGTTGCTTGTTCCCTATTCAGTGTTAAAGCAAATCAGTGTAGCAAACTGAGCAATAATTAACGTCTTATTCATGCACTTTCTCTTGCTACTTTAAGGCTTGAATGTTTGATTCATTCATTATTGTTATTTTATTTTCAAATGTATTATTAGCCTGTGGAAAAAGTTTATTTTGATATTTACCTCAGAAGGCTGCAAATAGAAAAGAGGCATTAAATTTTTATAACATTTTTATTTGATATGCCATTGGTATTTTTTAATTATTATTGTTATTATTTGAAACTCGATTTTGCATGTCACTATAAAGTTATATAAGCCTTGCTTGTTCAATATTCAATGCAAAACTTGTTTGGGTCCCTATTAAAAGGTTAATTTGTTCAACCTTGGCCCGCGGACTTTGTTCAGTTTTACATTTTGGCCCACTCTGTATTTGAGTTTGACACCCCTGGTCTAGAACATCTTTCTAACATTAGATGACCTATCCTATTGTAACAAGTCAGATGCATGTGCTGATGATATTAAAGGAAACACACGGCAGACGAGCATATGGTTTCACCAGATGGAGCAGATGGGAAATTAAGCTTTCCTTTTCCTACACTATGACTGCAACAAAATCCCCTGCTTAAAACCATCCATCCATTTCCCACCGCTTGTCCCTCTTAAAACAAAAAACAAAAATAGAACTACTAAGTGCACACAGCAGAGGAATACGTAGGCGTGCATTGCTACACTGAAAAAGGATGTCACTTTTGTTAACTTTTTTTCCACGTCATTATTTCACGCACAAGCCAGACTATTCTGAAGGCAGTTCTTCAAAAAAAAGAAAAGTGAAAAGTGAATTAAAATTACAAATTGTAAAACAAGTGCTGGAGAATACATCCATCCATCCATCCATCCATCCATCCATTTTCTGCCGCTTGTCCCTTACAATGTAAATCTAATTAATCTGTTCCAGACAGCCAAAAATATCAACACAAAACACATTTTGTAAAGAATAATGTCCCACTATCAGTATACCTATAGCAGGGTTTCCCCTGGATTACCACTATATAGTGGTGGTGGGGGCGTGGTTAGGGGCGTGATCTATAAGACATCATAATATATATCAGAACAATAATTTTGATTTGCAATCATGCATATCTTTAAAAAGGCTAAACAATTGTTTTATGTATATATAAAACAAGTATTAGTGTTATTAGTTATTAATAACACCATTAATAATATTAACATGTTTTTCTTATGTCATCAGAATTAGAATCACAATCAGCTTTAACTCAAGGAATTTGACTTGGTAGACTGTGCTCTTTCAAAGCAGTTTGAATTGTTGCTGCTTATTGTAAAAGATAACACAGGCTAACCTTTATTCTGCCTTCCCTGTTTGTTGCAATTTGCCAAATATGTACACTAAATTGGCCCTAGTGTGTGAATGTGAGTGTGAATGTTGTCTGTTTATCTGTGTTTGCCCTGTGGTGAGGTGGCAACTTGTCCAGGGTGTACACCGCCTTCTGCCCGAATGCAGCTGAGATAGGCTCTAGCACCCCCCACTACCCCAAAAGGGACAAGCGGTAGAAAATGGATGGATGGATGTAAACAGTCCTTCGAATTACTTAAAAAAAAAACTTTAGGTGTTTAGTTGATATTCTTCACAATGAAGTCATTGTAAAACTAACCACACTGAAGAAAGTATATTGTATATACACATGAAGTGCACATTAATGCAGAAATCACGTTTGATTAATAATATCATTTGGAATAAACTGAAAAAAGCAATACAATTATACAGCATGAAGGTTGAGCTGTAATGCCACTAGCTTAAAGGGAAACTGCACTTCTTTTGGAATTTTGTCCATCATTCACAATCATTACGAGAGACAAGAACACACGTCTTTTCTTTTTTTTACGATTTCAAAGATGATAAAAAACGCTTCGAAGATGCGGCTAATGAGAGTCACCGTTGTAGCCTTCAGAGCCCTCTAAAATAATTTCCTCTTCCTCCATTGTTTTGTATACACGCTGCAAGTCTACATATAATGTAAATAATGATAAATGGGTTGTACTTGTATAGTGCTTTTCTACCTTCAAGGTACTCAAAGCGCTTTGACACTACTTCCACATTTACCCATTCACACACACATTCACACACTGATGGAGGGAGCTGCCATGCAAGGCGCTAACCAGCAGCCATCAGGAGCAAGGGTGAAGTGTCTTGCTAAGGACACAACGGACATGACGAGGTTGGTACTAGGTGGGGATTGAACCAGGGACCCTCGGGTTGCGCACGGCCACTCTCCCACTGCGCCACGCCGTGTAGTAACAGACAATTTCATAGCAATATGTAAGGGTGTAACGGTACACAAAAATTTCGGTTCGGTACATAGCTCGGTTTAGAGGTCACGGTTCGGTTCATTTTCGGTACAGTTAGAAAACAACAAAATATACATTTTTTGGATATTTATTCACCAAATTTGTAAACAATGGCTTTATCCTTTTAAAATTGGGAACACTATAATAATTCTGCCCAAAAATAGAAATAGCTCTGTGTGTGATGGATGTGAGCCACCAATAGGCTGATCAGTGCAACAGCAGGCAGTCATGAAAGCTATGGATAATAATAACATACATATACACACAGGGTCCATTGCCAGGGTTAATGTGGTCAACATATATAAAATACAAATTAAATAAGATAAG
The DNA here is from genome assembly GCF_033978685.3 of Nerophis lumbriciformis. Lineage (NCBI taxonomy): Eukaryota > Metazoa > Chordata > Actinopteri > Syngnathiformes > Syngnathidae > Nerophis > Nerophis lumbriciformis. The sequence continues at coordinate 22,088,201 of NC_084567.2, read as the reverse complement.
GCTCAGAATGGTTTCTTAACAAAACCCTTCTAGATATAAAGTGCTTTTTTTATTGATTGATTGATTGAGACTTTTATTAGTAGATTGCACAGTACAGTACATATTCCATACAATTGACCACTAAATGGTAACACCCGAATAAGTTTTTCAACTTGTTTAAGTCAGGGTCCACGTTAATCAACATTAAACTGCCTCTAGTTGTTGCTCAGATTAAATAAAATGACAAAACTTTTATTCTACATATAAAAAATGCAACATAAACAGATTCAAGTCAACTCAGCCTCAGATTAACTTTTCTTTCCCCCCCCCAGCCTTTAACCCTGGTGACTTTCACTCAATCTTCATGTTTTTTGCCAGAAAAATCAGTTTATCCACATTGTCTGCAGAAAGAGCAGACCTGCTTGCAGTTACAATGTCTCCTGGCCAATTTGGCAGTAAAAGGGCTCATTGTTCTTCCACCATAGAAGTGGGTCAAAATCTAGTTTTTAATGCAATATGGTCTTAAATCTGCTGCTATAAAAACACCAACGGCATTTGTTATTGCTTTAGCCCTGTCTGACTCGCCGAGTAGAGGCTGCTTGAATGCGGTGTTTGCACGGCGCTCCTCTTTCTCTTCGTTGAAGCGATGTTCACTTAGGGGTGGTGACGCTTCAAATGGGTTAGCATGTTTGACGTGTTGTCAGAAGCATACCCTACCGCTGCTGAACAATGTCGGCAAACCTCCGTCCTCCATTGTTGTATCGCACTGCAAAGTCGAAGTGTTCTCAAACGGGAGATCTTAACGAGGCAAGAGGGCCTTCTAGCTCTGCCTTTTACATGTTGTCGTAGCCCGGTCGCTGCTAGCATGCCATGTGTTGTGCCTCGGTGTGCATTGTTTACACAACGTGCGGTACGCTACTTACTCGTTCGGTACACCTCCGAACCGAACCAAAACCCCTGTACCGAAACGGTTCAATACAAAAACACGTACTGTTACACCCTTAGCAATATGTAATATGTTCAATATTTACCGTATTTAGGTAATTTTAATATATGCCGGAACTAATTATTCTGCGCATTTATTTCTGTTTCCATAGCAGCACACGTACAACGAAGACAACTATTTTCTCGCCTATGTCTTGCTGTAGTTAGCTTCTACGGCTAATACCGTAGCACGCCGATGTGTTAGTACACAACAAAAATAGTTCCTCAGTGTTCGCTCTTACAATAACAATGTCGCTACAATTTGGTTATTATACAGGTTACGGAACATAAATTAAGTATTGTTGACGGTTTTTGAATGCATTTTAAAGTGATTTAGTGGAGAATTGTTTGCTTTCATTAGCTGCATTGCTGGCCACCAAGAACAAGCTGATTTTTACATGTTAAAAAGCGGAAAAAACAACAACTTTTGTCTTCTAGTCTTTCAAAATTCCCCTTTAATGCTAACGTACAATGGACTGGCTCATAGACAAGCATTGCAAATTAGCATGGCCAATCGCAGGGCACAGATTGACAATCATTCACACTCATATCTTTGGACAATTTGCAGTCTCCAATGAACCTAACATGCATATTTTTGGAATGTGGAAGGAAACTGGAGTGCCCGGAGAGAATGCACACTCCTCACAGTGATGTCCAAACGGAGGTTCGAAGACACACAGGGGGTAAAGTTAGACGTCAAAAAGGTAATTAGAGACAACAATCTTAACGTCATTGGTCTCAGCGGAACATTGCTAAAACCAGATGAATTTTTCCCGCTTAACGAGGCATCGCCTCCTAACTTAACCTAAGTAATAAATATAAATCCTTTGAGGGGCTTACTATGACGTCTGTCACACCGCTATCTCTCTATCTGGCTGTTATCTATCGTCCTCCTGGGCCCTTTTCAGACTTTATCAGTGAATTTTCAGAGTTTGTCACTGATCTAGTGACGCACGCAGATAATATAATTATTATAATGAAGGATTTTAATATCCATATAAATACCCCGTCAGACCCTTCGTGCGTGGCGCTCCAGGCTATAATTGATAACTGTGGTCTTACACAAATAATAAATGAACCCACGCATCGCAACGGTGATATGATAGACCAAGCCCTTGTCCAGGGTGTCATCATATCCAAAGTTATGGTAATACCGTACACTAAAGTAATGTCCAATCATTACCTTATAAAATTCGAAGTTCTGTCACAACTACGACTCTTGCTGGCCTACTTCCTTCGGTAATGGCGCCATTCCCAAATTATATGGGCTCAATCGATAACCTCACTAACAACTTTAACGATGCCCTACGCAACGCCATTGATAGTATAGCACCGCAAAAGCTAAAAAAAAGCCCCTAAAAGGCGTACCCCTTAGTTTACAGAACAAACCAGAGCTCTTTACTATCATGTAGAAAGCTGAAACGCAAATGGCGTGCAACTAAACTTGAGGCTTTCCATCAGGCATGGAGTGATAGTTTAATAACTTATAAACACACGCTTACCTTTGCTAAACTAAGTACTACTCCAATCTCAGCCGCCTTAATAAAACGATCCTAAATATTTGTTCATTACAGTAGCATCGCTAACCCAGCAAGGGACTCCTCCCAGTAGCTCCACCCACTCGTCTGATGACTTTATGAATTTTTTAATGAGAAAATTTTACTCATTAGAAAGGAGATTAAAGCTAACACGTCCCAGCTACAACTGGGTTCTATTAACGCAGATACGAATGTATATACGACGGATATTGCCCTCCAAAACAATCTTTCTCTTTTTGAAGAAATATTATTAGAAGAACTCCTGCGACTTGTAAATGGGACAAAACAAACAACATGTTTACTGACCAACTTCCTGGCAAACTTATCAAGGAGTTGTTTGTAATATTAGGACTATCAGTGCTAAATATCACAAACTTATCACTTTCCCCCTAGCATTAAAAAATGCGTTTTTTCATCCTCAGCTCAAAAGACCTAACCTCGATCCTGACCTCGATCCTGACCTCATGGTAAACTACCGGCCGGTCTCCCAGCTTCACTTTATCTCGAAAATACTCAAAAAAATGTTGCACAGCAGCTAAATGAACACTTAGCGTCTGACAATCTCTGTGAACCCTTTCAGTCCGATTTCAAGGCAAATCACTCTACAGAGACAGCCTTGGCAAAAATTACTAATGATCTCTTGCTAACTATGGATGCTGATGCGTCATCCATGTCTACTTGATCTTAGCGCTGCTTTTGATACCGTCGATCATAACATTTTATTAGAACGTATCAAACTAAGCCTTTTCCTGGTTTAACTCCTATCTTACTGACAGGATGCAGCGCGTCTCCCATAACTATGTGAACTCAAAGTATGTTAAGGTAACGTGCAGAATTCCACAGGGTTCGGTTTTTGGCCCTGCACTCTTCAACATCTTCATGCTGCTGCTAGGTGACATCATACGCAAATACGGTGTTCGTTTTCAGTGTTATGCTGATGACACCCGACTCTACATGTTCCTAAAGCTGACCAACACGCCAGATTGTAGTCACCTGGAGGCGTGTCTAAATGAAATTAAACATTGGATCATGGATGTCAAGCATCTTTTTGCAACTTAACGCTAAGAAAACGGAAATGCTGATTATCGGTCCTGCCAGACACCAGCACCTATTTAATAATATCACCTTAGCATTTGACAACAAAACAATTGCACAAAGCGACTCGGTAAAGAATCTCAGTATTATCTTCGACCCAACTCTCTCATTTAAGTCACACAATAAGAGTGTTACTAAATCAGCCTTCTTTCATCGCTAAAAATCGTCCCATTTTGTCCACCATCAATGCTGAGATCATTATTCATGCGTTCGTTGCGTGTTGTCTCGATTACTGTTATGTATTATTTTCGAGTCTCCCTCTGGCTAGCATTTAAAGATTACAGTTGGTACAAAGCTCTCGATTTACCGGTCGATCTACGTTCGCATCCTCACCTATGGTCATGAGCTTAGGGTCATGACCGAAAGGACAAGATCACGGGTACAAGCGGCCGAAATTAGTTTCCTCTGCCGGGTGGCGGGGCTCTCCCTTAGAGATAGGGTGAGAAGCTCTGTCATCCGAGGGGAGCTCAAAGTAAAGCCGCTGCTCCTTCACATCGAGAGGAGACAAATGAGGTGGTTCGGGCATCTGGTCAGGATGCCACCCGAGCGCCTCCCTAGGAAGGTGTTTCGGGCACGTCCGACCGGTAGGAGGCCACGGGGAAGACCCAGGACACGCTGGGAAGACTATCTCTCCCGGCTGGCCTGGGAACGCCTCGGGATCCCCCGGGAGGAGCTGGACGAAGTGGCTGGGGAGAGGGATGTCTGGGCTTCCCTGCTTAAGCTGCTGCCCCCGCGACCCGACCTCGGATAAGCGGAAGAAGATGGATGGATGGAGTTGGTACAAAATGCGGCTGCTAGACTTTTGACAAGAACAAGAAAGTTTGATCATATTACGCCTATACTGTCTCACCTGCACTGGCTTCCTGTGCACTCAAGATGCAATTTTAAGGTTTTACTACTGGTGTAGCTCCATCCTATCTTGCTGATTGTATTGGACCATATGTGCTGGCCAGAAATCTGCGCTCAAAGAACTATGGCTTATTAGTGATTCCCAGAGCCCAAAAAAAGTCTGCAGGCTTTAGAGCGTTTTCTATTCGGGCTCCAGTACTTTGGAATGCCCTACCGGTAATAGTTAAAGATGCTACCTTAGTAGAAGCATTTAAGTCCCATCTTAAAACTCATTTGTATACTCTAGCCTTTAAATAGACCCATTTTTGGACCAGTTGATATGCTGTCTGTCTTTTCTGCTCTGCCCCCCTGTCCTGCGTAGAGAGGTTATCAGGTGAACACAAATCAGCCTCCATGGATGACGCACTAGCTGTTCCAAGTCAGGACCCAGGATTGTCACGTGGGGGTCGCATATTGATGCGGGATCGTTCCTTCAGTGCAACACGGACACTCCGGACAAAAACGTGAAGGTATGAGGTGATTTATTTACATAACAAACAGAAAACAAGCAAAAGAAAAGCGTGCCGAACGCACGGGAAGCTAAGGCTAACACTTAGCACAGGGGTCTGGAACATGAAATACAAGAACGTGAATGTAGCTTACCGCAAACAAGGAGCAAGGGACGAGTGAACAGAAAGGCAGGCTTAAATAGTGTCAGTGATGGAAAACAGGTGCGCGTCGGGAACACAAGCGGCAGGTGAAAATAATAAGTAACCACGGTGACGAAACAAACTCACAGGTGCACAAGCAATAACTAAAGGAGTCCAAAACTAACCAAACATAACTAAACAAAACATGATCCGACCACGGATCATGACGAAACCCCCCCTTAAGGACAGATTCTAGATGTCCTAAAAACAAAACACATGCAGGGTCAAAAGTCACGGGAGGGCGGAGGGAGGACTTGGCGGTGGGTCGCCAGGCCAAGTGTCCCCGAATCCATCGAGGCAAAGTCAAGTGGCGGCGGCGAGTGGAACGCCGCTGCAGCAGGCGACGCGGGCGCCCAGGGAATGGTCACATTCGTGGCCGACTGGGAGGTGGGCGCACTTGGCGAGGCGGACGACCAGGGAGCGGCCACATCCGTGGCCGACTGGGAGGTGGGCGCGTCGGCGCCGTCATGGTAGGCTTGGATGCAGCAGCAGACAAGTCAGGCGTGGACGCAGCAGCAGACGAGTCAGGCGTGGACGCAGCAGCAGACGAGTCAGGCGTGAGTGCAGGCACAGGCAACGAAGCCTGGCGTGGTGCAGGCACAGGCGGAAAAGCCTGGCGTGGTGCAGGCACAGGCGCGAGGCCGGGCGTGGTGCAGGCACAGGCGGCGAAGCCTGGCGTGGTGCAGGCACAGGCGGCGAAGCTTGGCGTGGTGCAGGCACAGGAGCTTGAGCCAGGCGTGGTGCAGGCACAGGAGCTTGAGCCAGCCGTGGTGCAGGCACAGGAGCTTGAGCCAGCCGTGGTGCAGGCACAGGAGCTTGAGCCAGCCGTGGTGCAGGCACAGGAACTTGAGCCAGCCGTGGAGCAGGAACTGGAGCTTGAGCCAGCCGAGGAGCAGGAACTGGAGCTTGAGCCAGCCGAGGAGCAGGAACTGGAGCTGGGGCTAGCCGAGGAACAGGAACTGAAGCTGGTGCTAGCCGAGGAACAGGAACTGAAGCTGGTGCTAGCCGAGGAACAGGAACTGGAGCTGGTGCTAGCCGAGGAACAGGAACTGGAGCTGGTGCTAGCCGAGGAACAGGAGCTGGTGCTAGCCGAGGAACAGGAGCTGGTGCTAGCCGAGGAAGAGGAACTGGAGCTGGTGCTAGCCGAGGAACAGGAACTGGAGATGGTGGCGTCTGCAGGCTCACCGGAGATGATGGTGGCATCTGCAAGCCCACCGGAGATGATGGTGGCGTCTGCAAGCCCACCGGAGATGATGGTGGCGTCTTCAAGCCCACCGGAGATGATGGTGGCGTCTGCAAGCCCACCGGAGATGATGGTGGCGTCTGCAAGCCCACCGGAGATGATGGTGGCGTCTGCAGGCCCACCCGGGCTGAGGTTAGCCATGAGCATGGCGGAGGCGGTCTAGCTGGGGGTTGCGGCTTGGCAGGTCGAAAGACTGGTGGTGGCGGCCGGGATGGAGGTTGCTGCCTGGCTGGGCGCAGCTGAGCAGCCCCACCAGCACAGCTCCCGGGCCCAGCCCCCCCCCCCCCCCCCCCCCTCAAGGGGCGGATACCAGACGCGCTCCGGAACAGTCTTTAAGGGTGGGTGGCGGGAGGTAAGGAGGGGGGTAGACTCCTCCCCTCTCGATTGTCCAACAAGTCTATTCATCCCCCCCCCCCCACTTTAGACTGGGTGGGAGCAATAGTCACTGGGGGCGGAGCTTGAAAAACAGAAGACTGGGACTGAAAAAATCTAAATCTTATCATAAAGGTTATTTCTAGAAACAAAGTCCTTAGTGGGTGGCTGACAGAGAGAGTTAGAGAATTGAATTGGAGAATTGGTCTCTGACGTCATCAAAAGTGGATGGATACTGGTCTTGTTCGGTCCGGGGGAGGAGCTTTCGGGAGTCACGCGTCTTCGCAGCAAGGTGAAGCTCTTTTTGACTGCTTCCGTCTTCGCTGACGCGTCCGATACTGTGGAGGTGTGGCAATGTCCTCAGGCCATTCGGAGTTGAGTGGGATCAACTTCCCATTCGGACCCCACATCAGGTCCTGGCGCTCCAAGGGGGAATAGCGGAGCGTCTTCGCCTCCATTGCCTCCAAATCCAGCTCCTCAAAGTCCGGGGCGAAGGAACTGTATGCTGTGCTCCTTCTGTCACGTGGGGGTTGCATATTGATGCGGGATCGTTCCTTCAGTGCAACACGGACACTCCGGACAAAAATGTGAAGGTATGAGGTGATTTATTTACATAACAAACAGAAAACAAGCAAAAGAAAAGCGTGCCGAACGCACGGGAAGCTAAGGCTAACACTTCGCACAGGGGTCTGGAACATGAAATACAAGAACGTGAATGTAGCTTACCGCGAACAAGGAGCACAGGACGAGTGAACAGAAAGGCAGGCTTAAATAGTGTCAGTGATGGAAAACAGCTGCGCGTCGGGAACACAAGCGGCAGGTGAAAATAATAAGTAACCACGGTGACGAAACAAACTCACAGGTGCACAAGCAATAACTAAAGGAGTCCAAAACTAACCAAACATAACTAAACAAAACATGATCCGACCACGGATCATGACAAGGATGGACCACTCCTCTTTGCATCAGCTGGTGACGTCTCTGCGCTGCTGACTTGTCTCCATTCAAAATGATCCCCTGCTGGCCTCCCAATGGCTTGGACTTTCACATGAAGTCGGGACCGGGGTGACCACTTCTTATGTATCAGTCGGTGACATCTCTGCGCCGCGACGTGTCCACATGCAAGACGTTCCCCTGCTGGCCCCACTATGGACTGGACTTTCACACTATCAACTGTATCCACTCGGCATCCATTGCACCGGTCACCCAGGGGCGGGGTCCCCACATCTGCGGTCCCTTCCAAAGTTTCTCTTTGTTCCCATTCCGTTGACTTTTTCTTGCCCTGATGTTGGATTTGAGCCGAGGATGTCGTTGTGGCTTGTGCAGCCCTTTCAGACACTTGTGATGAAGGGCTATATGTCAGGTTTGTCACTGACAGTTTAGTTATGTTTTGGTTTTTCCTCTCTGTTTTTATTTCCTGTCAGAGCTCTTGTTTTGGTTCAGTTTCCTGTGTGTCTCCCTGAGCGCTGTTTCCCCTCAGGTCTGTTATTTAGACCTGCTTTGCCCAGTCAGTGCTGGAGTATTGTCGTTGTAGCTGTAAGCTGTATGCTATTCCCTGTCTCCAATTTGCCTGTTTCTGGTTCCTGGTTTGTGTTTTGCCTTATTTTGTACATTAAATCATGTTTTCCTGCACCAAGCCTGCCATCTCTGCACCTTGGGGTTCGCCACCAACATTACGTGACAGAATACTCCAGCCTAACACGAACCCCGCAGAGATTTCTATGGCGGAGAGGCTTAACAATATTTTTACAGTGATGGCCGAATCGAAAAAATGTTTTGCGTCTTTTTGTGAACCCTCCCACCCATCCCTTTCCTGTGTTGGCTTCTCGGGGGACGTCTTGGATCCGTCTCTTGAGGGGGGGCTATGAGTAGCTGTGCAGCTGGGGAGGCACAGCTACTTCTCACCCCGGTGGGTCTGCAACAGACGGCGCCATCCTCTTCGGTGGGCCAGCAGACGCCACCATCATCTCCGGTGGGCCAGCAGACGCCACCATCATCTCCGGTGGGCCAGCAGACGCCACCATCATCTCTGGTGGGCATGCAGACGCCACAGTCATCTCCGGTGGGCCTGCAGACGCCACCATCATCTCCGGTGGGCCTGCAGACGCCACCATCCACGCCGGCAGACGAGCCGCCTGCTCCTGTGACTCTGCCCACGCCGGCAGAAGAGCCGCATGCTCCTGTGACTCCGCCGACGACGTCTTCTCGTCTCTGGTTCCGCCCACGCCGACGATGTCGTCATCCTCGTCTCTGGCTCTGCCGACGACATCGTCTTCCTCGTCTCTGGTTCCGCCCACGCCGACGACGTCGTCGTCCTCTTCCCTGGCGGGCCGTCCCACGACTTCGCCAGCGTCTCCAGCATCGTCGCCTACACGACCTCCAGCTGGCCTGAAGAGCTGACGGCCAGTAGGCACCAGCATGCGGACCTCTCGTCGGATGTGGTCTTTCCATGGGCGACCGCCTCGCCAATTGCGGCGGCGTTCAACTCGCCGTCGCCACCTGACTCTTCCCCACTGGTTGCGGGGACACTTTGCCTGGTGGCCCACCGCCTTGTCCTCCCTCCACCCTCCCGTGACTTTGTACTGTTTTTATGGGGGATGGGGGAGTTTCTAGGACATCTAGTATCCGTTATCGGACCGTTGTTGTTTCCAGTTTTCCTGTTTGCTGGTTCCTGTTCCCTGTCTCCAGTTTGCCTGTTCCTGGTTCCTGGTTTGTGTTTTGCCTTATTTTGGACATTAGATCATGTTTTCCTGCACCAAGCCTGCCATCTCTGCATCTTGGGGTTTGCCACCTACATTACGTGACACTATATAAATACTTTAATTGACTGATTGATTGAGGGTTATTGTCAGTAGTAATGTCAAAAGATTTAGGGTAGTTTACTTGCACAAGAAATGCATTAGTTCGCTTTAAGTATCTTTCTCTTCAACTTTCTCTCCTGCTCAACTGTGTTTCGGTGCGCGACCAGCCGACGCACTACTGACAGGTGGTTTAGATGCACATTTTTTTGTCAAAATAAAGCAATGAGGAACATTTTTTATGATACAGTTGGGTTGCATATGACGTCATATCCATTTTTGTCTTGGCGGCTTAATTCACACGATGGTCAAGCAGCTTCAGCGTAGCTCTAAAACAAGTTTGAGTGAGTGTACAGTTTGAGCAGAAAATGCTGTATTGCTGTTCTATTTTTGGGTGTTTCAGTCATTCAAATATAGAGATATGAAAAAGCTTTCATGGAGTCCAGAAAGAAGTGCTTCATAAAGGCAATTAAGTCTGGGGGAAAAAGAAAGTGGGTCAAAAGATATGGCTCTTAAAAATATGACTTCCATCATCTTGGGGAATACAATCGGACCGCTTGTGTCTAGAGAGATCACTTTGTAAAATGTTAGTTTGAGGATTTGATTTTTTTGAGAAACTTTCTGTGATGCAATCGAGTTTATTCTCTATTATATTAGTAGTGTTTGACAGCAAAATTAAACGTAATAAATGGACAAGAGATCTCATTAGTTTGTGTTTTTTTGTGGTTGCTATGCCTAAATAAAACTACAAAGACCTGCTTGTGCAAATAAACTAACTTCATGTCAAATCCAAGTAATAAATATTGTGATTTTTGGCCAAATCCGCCGTATTTGTATTGTCCATTTTCATAACAAAAACTAAAAGCTTAGTTATTGTTGTGCAGGAAAGCCAAGTGCTTTATTCGCCATGGATGACCACATTATAGTGTCACTGGTGATATTTGTTAGCATCAAGAAAATACCCTTAATAATATTAATAAACTAGATGAATAGATCTCTCGTACGCTCAACAGCATATACTGAATCTTGATATTGCTAGCAAACATTGCTGAACAACAGGGACATTTACAGCTCAATAATGAGACAAAATATGAACTTCACACTACAAACATAAATTGTAGATGAGACTAATATTATTAGCAGGAAATCAACTGCAAACAAATGTATCCTTCTCCCTCATTAGCGTCACGATAATAGCAGCACGGCAATCGTTATGTCAATCACATACGTTACTTAGCGATGCACGAATAAGTCCAACATTGTCTTTCACAGATTGTTTAATTTGTGGACCCCTCAGATGTAAATACATTATGTGCCTCCAATCTTTTCTGTCTAAATACTGTAGATGTCAAATGAAGATAGACTTAGACTTCCTTTTTATTGTCATTCAAATTTGAACTTTTCAGTACAGATAAGAACGAAATTTCATTGCATTAGCTCATGGTAGTGCAGGATGAAATAGCAATAAGGTGCAGATATAAATAAAAAAATTACCGTACAGATAAATATATTGAACTTTTGCGTATGCATCCACGTTTATGGATGTATGTTATATTGTCTTTATATTCCAGCGAGTTAATCCATTTTTGGGGGGGAGGTCATATCAAGCAGTAAAATCTTGGTGATGATAAATGGTTTAAATATTTAAAAAAATAAAAATTCTTAAGAGTGTATACATCCACTCCACCCCATTTAAAATATTTTTTTCATGATCGCTTATATATTTGCCTCTAAAGCTTTCAAAATACACCCAAATCTGCACTGATTCAGGCAAATAAAAAGTAGTCTAATGCTATAGCCAACAGTACGTAAATATTAGACTGTATACAGCATATACATGCATACAATATATCAATTAAATTTGTATTGATGTTAAAAAAGGGTTTTTGTGTAAAAAAAAATATATATATACAGTCGTGGTCAAAAATTTAAATACACTTGTAAAGAACATAATGTCATGGCTATCTTGAGTTTCCAATAATTTCTAGAATTCTTTTTTTTTTTGTGATGGAGTGATTGAGCACATACTTCATATTCATGAAGTTTGGTTCTTTTATGAATTTATTATGGGTCTACTGAAAATGTGACCAAATCTGCTGGGTCAAAGGTATACATACAGCAATGTTAATATTTGGTTACATGTCCCTTGGCAAATTTCACTGCAATAAGGTGCTTTTGGTAGCCATCCACAAGCTTCTGGCAAGCTTCTCGTTGAATTTTTGACCACTCCTCTTGACAAATTTGGTGCAGTTCAGCTAAATTTGTTGGTTTTCTGACATTTACTTGTTTCTTCAGCATTGTCCACATGTTCTCAATGGGGTTTAAGTCAGGACTTTGGGAAGGCCATTCTAAAACCTTAATTCTAGCCTGATTTAGCCATTCCTTTACCACTTTTGACGTGTGTTTGGGGTCATTGTCCTGTTGGAACACCCAACTGCGCCCAAGACCAAACCTCCGGGCTGATGATTTTATGTTGTCTTGAAGAATTTGGAGGTAATCCTCCTTTTTCATTGTCCCATTTACTCTGTAAAGCACCAGTTCCATTGGCAGCAAAACAGGCCCAGAGCATAATACTACCACCACCATGCTTGACGGTTATGTTCATGGGATTCAAGGCCTCACTTTTTCTCCTCCAAACATATTGCTAAATTTTTGTTTCATCTCACCACATAACTTTCCTCCAGAAGATCTTATCTTTGTCCATGTGATCTGCAGCAAACTTTAGACGAGCCTTAAGGTGTCGCTTCTGTAGCAAGGGCATCCTTCTTGCATAGTAGCCTCTCAGTCCAAGGCGATGCAAAACACGCTTGACTGTGGACACTGACACCTGTGTTCCAGCAGCTTCCAATTCATTGCAGACCTGCTTTTTGGTGGTTCTCGGTTGACTCTTGATCATCCTGACCAATTTTCTCTTAGCAGCAGGTGATAACTTGCGTTTTCTTCCTGATCGTGAAAGTGACAAAACTGTGCCATGCACTTTGTACTTACAAACAATTGTCTGCACAGTTGCTCTTGGGACCAAAAGCTGCTTTGAAATGGCTCCAAGTGACTTTCGTGACTTGTTCAAGTCAATGATTCGTTTTTTCGGATCTGTGCTGAGTTCCTTTGACTTTCCCATTGTCACATTTGTAACCAAGTCTAATGACTGCATCACATGAGCCCTATTTAAATTGGCTCAGAGAATTCAACAGGTGTCGTCAATCATAATCACTCACATGAAGTTAAGAGGCCATGCCATGAAGCTAATTTGATTTGATTGTAACTTTTCTACATCACCAAAATTGATAATGTATGTTGCTGTATGTATACTTTTGACCCAGCAGATTTGGTCACATTTTCAGTTGACCCATAGTAAATTCATAAAAGAACCAAACTTCATGAATGTTTTGTGTGACAAACAATTATGTGCTCCAATCACTCTATCACAAAAAAATAACAGTTGTAGAAATGATTGGAAACTCAAGACAGCCATGACATTATGTCCTTCACAAGTGTAGGTAAACTTTTGACCATGACTGTATATATGCAATTAGATGCAGTATATGCATTTTTTTGGTCAAAACGGAAAGAACGAATACATTTAGTAAGAAAAGATAAAAGTACTTTATTGACGCATATTATTTCTAGGCTTTTGCGGGCTACATAAAATGATGTGGCAAGCGGAATCTGGCCCTCAGGCCTTGAGTTTGACACCTGTGGTCTAGAGAGAGGATAATATAACAACATTTGAAGTGTCAGCACTGTTGCAGTCATGTAAGAAGAGGTCTGATCGATCCATAAATTGATGGTGTCAATATATATTTTCAATACTTGAGTGATCAGTGATAAATGTATAAATGAACATTTCACATCACTTTTACCTTTATTGAAGACTTTTGTTGGCAAAGACAGCCACAAGCAGAGTGGGAGGAATGGAGAAAAGAGGTATTTTTGTACTTTATTTCTTGAATTCAATAGTGTTTCTCACGTTCTCTGTCAAAGTGCTGGCACTCGAAACTTTGTTTGGTTCGTGGTGGATTAATTTGCAGTCGAACTCAAAAAACAGTACAAAGTCTGAATCAACGTGTGGGATTATTTGTTTGGACACTCCATTCCACGAAATGTTATCCGAGCTAACAGAATGGTTTGTTACAGTACGCCCAACGTACGATATAATTGTATAAGAAAACTTGGGCAAACTTTAGGCGAACATTGCTGTCAAAAACTGAATCCTATGAAAAGCAGGGACTCTGTACCAGCGTACTTGTATCATACTCCTAATTTAATAGCTGGTCCACATTGAAACCAACCTGCTCCTGTGTGGCCACGGAACTGTTGAATTTTGGCCCCTGTGCTCCACTCCCAGCATGCAACAGTGTTGTCAAAGGATCCAGTCACCAGCTTCTGCTCATCAAACTTAACTGTGGCACACGTGTGAGTCTGAATTCCATAAATGCACTGCCCAGTGCGAACATCCCATAATTTGGCAGACAGATCATCAGATCCTGAAAGAACATATACAGGTTGTTGAAAATGTTATGAAAGTAAATCATACTTTAAAATGTCAATACAAACCAAATATTGCAAAACAAAAGTGCCTTTTGTCATATCTACAAATACTGTAGGCACGATTTCGAATGTTTTGACAAATTTAAATCAGTTGACAATTTGTAATAGCTTTGAGGAGGCAGAAAATCTCAATTGTTACACCGAGTTCTAAGACTGTAGTAGAAAAATAATTGCTGTAGCTATCGATTATTTTAGTAATCCATTGATTAGTTTGTTTGATTAATTAAGCGATCAGATTAAACACACTTTATAGATTTAATGCGTATTCCAGGGGAAAACAAACAATATTTTTCTGCTTGCCACAAACTGCATTCCTTTTTTTCACACATCATCAACATTCAAATTGCACTTTTAACATGTGTTGCAGCCCTAGGTCACAATGCTTACTAGTTGGTAGGAATCAAATACTTACTGACCACTAACAAACACAAAATAATGTATCTTTTTTTTTCAAGTTATTTTAATGTTGTACTGTTCATATCTTTGTAATAGGTAAAGTTACAGCAGAGGATTAACTGTTTATATTCCTCAATATGTGTGACACTGTTTGCTTTTTTGTTATCAACTCCAACATCAGGTCAGGTGTGGGTTCGTCTGTTGTTGTATAGCTATGCAAATGATTCCAAATTGGTGTAAATGGCATGATTTATTTACTCCAAAATAAAGTATGGTTTACAAGTGACAAGCAGGACAAGCCACTAGATGGCAGAAGATACATAATTAACACAGAGTTTTGTACAAAGAGTATGGCCAACTAAACAACAGGCGCCATGTGTGCTACTAAGGACGCATGCAGTTGTGCATGCAGTCATTCTGATGTTAGTTTTCCTGACAAAATAAACCATAATAATATGTCTAGATATAATTTTAAACATACTGCAGCTAATGAACATGCTTTTATTTCATCAAAATATAAGTTTGTGGCCATATTTGATGCACTTTGCTGTAGTATTTAGTGACCAGTAGGCTGTGTAACACGTTCCTGACGGCGCATTAAAGGTAAAAATATACACAACCAAAAAAATCTACTACCCTCATTTTGCCAAAATTCTCATTAGCTATGGACCAACAATTACGGAAAAATTATGATTTTTGTCAGAAGTATGTCAACTGTGGTGGCAGCCTCCAATTAATTGTTTGTAATCATTGCATAATCACTGCACTACACTACACATATATACATACATACATACATACATAACACGACACTACACGCACACACAAGCATATGTACTGTATATATGTACTGTATATATATATCTATACACACACATATATAGACATATTCATACATACATATATACATATATACACATATATATATACTGTACATATATATACATACATACATACATAATATATATATATATATATATATATATACACATATATAGACATATTCATCCATACATATATATATATATATACTGTATATATATATACATAATATATATATATATATATATATATATATATATATATATATATATATATATATATATATATATATACATACACATACATACATACATACATATATATATACATACCTGCCAACTTTTGAAATCAGAAAAACCTAGTAGCCAGGGTCCAGGGGCCGCAGGCCCCGGTAGGTCCAGGACAAAGTCCTGGTGGGGGGTTCAGGCTTCGCCCCCCGACGCAAAATGATTATTAGCATTCAGACAGGTTAAAATGTTGCTAAAACCATCACTTTTCTATCAGTCACAGTGACTTTTCAAAACAAAAATATTACAGCAAAAATCATATGGGTTGATTGACATGTTTACCGTATTTTCCGCACTATAAGGCGCACCGGATTATTAGCCGCACCTTCTATGAATTACATATTTCATAATTTTGTCCACCAATAAGCCGCCCCGGACTAAAAGCCGCGCCTACGCTGCGCTAAAGTGAATGTCAAAAAAACGCTGCGCTAAAGTGAATGTCAAAAAAACAGTCAGATAGTTCAGTCAAACTTTAATAATATATTGAAAACCAGCGTTCTAACAACTCTGTCCCAAAATGTACGCAAATGTGCAATCACAAACATAGTAAAATTCAAAATGGTGTAGAGCAATAAATAGCAACATAATGTTGCTCGAACGTTAATGTCACAACACACAAAATAAACATAGCGCTCACCTTCTGAAGTTATTCTTCATTCGTAAATCCTTCGAATTCTTCGTCTTCGGTGTCCGAATTGAAAAGTTGCGCAAGCGTGGGATCCAAAAATGGCCGGCTCCGCCTCGTCGAAGTCATCGGATTCAGTGTCGCTGTTGTTGTGCAGCAGTTCTGTGAATCCTGCCTTCCGGAAAGCTCGGACCACAGTTGTGACCGAAACTATCTGCCCAGGCATTTACGATCCACTGGCAGATGTTGGCGTATGTCGACCGGCGCTATCTGCCCGTCTTAGTGAAGGTGTGTTCGCCTTCGGAGCTGTGTGAAAAAAGCCACCCGGCCTCTTCGCGTAAACTTCCCTTAACCACTCGCTCATCTTTTCTTCATCCATCCATCCCTTCGAGTTAGCTTTTATGATGACGCCGGCTGGAAAGGTCTCTTTTGGCAAGGTCTTCCTTTTGAATATCACCATGGGAGGAAGTTTCTGGCCATTAGCATGGCAAGCTAGAACCACAGTGAAGGACGACTTCTCATTCCCTGTGGTGCAAATATTCACCGTACGTGCTCCCGTTCCACAGGAATATCAGTTGCTGTGAAATACGGTAGTAATCCGTGTGCGGATGGAGAGATTGCGTCTTTTTATGAACCGGATCCTTGTCCTTTGTAGGAGCCATTTTGTGGTCTTTACAGATGTAAACAGGAAATGAAACGTACGGTGATATCCGCGCGTTTTTTCTTCTTCTTCCGGGGGCGGGTGGTTGCTTAAAGCGCTTCCTGTTCTATGGGGGCGGGTGCTTTCCTTGGCGGTTGCTTGCGTAGAAGAAGAAGCGCTTCCTGTTCTACCGGGAAAAAAGATGGCGGCTGTTTACCGAAGTTGCGAGATCGAAACTTTATGAAAATTAATCGTAATAAAGCGCACCGGGTTATAAGGCGCACTGTTAGCTTTTGAGAAAATTTGTGGTTTTTAGGTGCGCCTTATAGTGCGGAAAATACGGTATTCTGTAAGATAACTTCAATAGTTTGAAATTATTTTGACAGTTAATGCCAGTTATCCTGTCAACCTTTCACAAGACTTCAATTTGTTAATTGAAAGTATAAACAGTATAAACACTTTTTACAGTAAACAAATGGTAAAACAGTACTAAACAATTCCATTTAAAAAAAAATTGGTGTCATTATTAACTTTCTGTCCAAGCTTGTATAATCTACTGCCTTGTTCAATTGTAAAAAATATTCTGTGCCTAAAATTCACATTTCTATCACAATTATCATACTGTAAACATGGTAAGCTAACTTCATTAAGATTAATAGTCCTGTCAATAGCATGGAATTACAATACAAATGTAGTTTTTTTGTAAGCCTTTCAAAAGAATTCAAAATATGAAAAATTAATGAAAATTAATTTAAGCCATCAGACACTTGAAAAGTGGCACATCACATCTCTAATGTAATCATTTTAACTTTTCAACAGAAATGGCACTGCAAAAATATTAAGGACATACTTCTGTATTTTGGTAGTTATGCTGTCAACATTTAACAAGATTTCTTCAACTTGGACTTGAAAGCATAAATAGTATAAACACTTTTAACAGTATAACAGTACTAAACAATTCCAATAGATAACATTGGTGTCATTACCTTTTTGTGGCTAAAATCCGAAAAACGTTGAAAGTTTTCCACTTGTATCGCTAGCAACGGCATTAGACTTGTGTTCTTTTGTCCCAACGTGGTCTTTTACATCGCTAATTCCTCCGTGTCCGATCGAAAAAATCTTGTCTGCACAAGGTGCAATTCGCGTAGTTTTCACCCTTTTTGGAACGGATAATTATTCCCGGATAGGCTTTTGAATATTCTTCACGGAATGACTGCAGTTTTCTTTTCGGTTTAAGACTCGTTTGCGATTTTTCTCCGGCTGATTCCATGATCGTTCACTCGTTTGGAAACAATGGCAACAGGTGCCTCGTGCTTGGCAGCGGTGCTATAAATAGCCTCGCGCATTTAAAAAAAAAAAAAATTTTTTAATTAATGAAAAACCGTATTTTTTATCACTGCAACCGTAACCCGGAATAGGTTGATGAAAACCGTACTAATTACGGGAAAACCGGAGTAGTTGGCAGGTATGTGTGTATATATATATATATATATATATATATATATATATATATATATATATATATATATATATATATATATATTCATATATATACAGTCGTGCTCATAAGTTAACCTGGGAGAATTTATGATTTCTTGGCCATTCTTCAGAGAATATGAATGATAACACAAAAACCTTTCTTCCACTCATGCTTAATGGTTGTGTGAAGCTATTTATTGGCAAACAACTGTGTTTACTCTTTTTAAATCAAAATGACAAAAGAAAGTACCCAAATGACCCTGATCAAAACTTTACATTCCCCAGTGACTATGATCTGATAACACGCACAAAAGTTGACACAAACAGGTTTGAATGGCTAATCAAGGTTCCAATCCTCACCTGTGACCTGTTTGTTTGTAATTAATGTGTGTGTAAAAAAGGTCAGGTGAGTTTCTGGGCTTCTGACAGACCATTGCATCTTTCATCCAGTGCTGCACAGATGTTTCTGGATTCTGAGTCATGGGGAAGGTAAAAGAATTGTCAAAGGATCTGCGAGAAAAGGTAATTGAACTGCATGAAACAGGAAAGGGGTATAAAAAGATATCCAAGGAATTGAGAGTGCCAATCAGCAGTGTTCAAACGCTGAATAAGAAGTGGAAAATGAGGGATTCAGGTAGACCAGCAAAGATTTCAGCCACAACTGCCAGGAAAATTGTTCGAGATGCAAAGAAAAATCCACAAATAACTTCAGCTGAAATACAGGATTCTCTGAAAAATTGTGGTGTGGCTGTTTTCAAGATGCACAATAAGGAGGCACTTGAAGAAAAATGGGTTGCATGGTCGAGTGGCCAAAAAGTTACATTTTGGTCTCATCACTCCAAATTACTTTGTTCCAGAAGTTTTGAGGCTTGTCTCTGTGCTGTTTGGCGTAATGTGAGTATCCCGCTTACATTACGTCATCATTTGGGTACTTTCTTTTGTCATTTTGATTTAAAAAGAGTAAACACAGTTGTTTGCCAATAAATAGCTTCACACAACCATTAAGCATGAGTGGAAGAAAGGTTTTTCTGTTATCATTCATATTCTGAATGGCCAAGAAATCATAAATTCTCCCAGGGTACGTAAACTTATGAGCACAACTGTATGTATATATATATATATATATATATACACACACACACACATACATACATACATACATACATACATACATACATACATAAATAAATACAAACATACATATATATATATATATATATACATATATACATATATATATATATATATATATATATATATATATATATATATATATATATATATATATATAAAAAACAGACATATTTTGTTAACACGTTTAAAGTGTTTAACAAAAATACAAGCATGTTTAAAGCATACAGATTCCCTTCTTTCATGACGACAAGAATATAAGTTGGTGTATAACCTTGTTCTCATGACTTGTATTAATTTGAATCAGACATGATTTACAGTAGTAGTGATAAGTTCCACAACTTTCCGTTTACATTGTGGAGGGGGAAAAAAGTCCTCCTTTCTTTCTAGTACCACATCAAAGTGGCAGGTTTCTGGACTCTTATTTGTCAAGCAAGCTTCCATACTCGTTTGTATACCCTTCAAAAAAAATACATTGGAGGCAAACTCGGTAGCTAACTAGATTGTGTGCGCTAGTTTTATGACACCCTTATTTTGTAGCACAGGTCGGATGAAGCAGGAGTTTTATTGCAAAGACAGGAACTGTGCAGTCAGTCTTTACAGTTTTGACAGCAGGTACAGCGAGAGAGTCTGTTAAAATAAAAGTGCTTGTTGCGTATCTCCCGGTCGTTTTTTTCTTCATACTGAGCTCACAGCGGCCAGCATCATTTCACAAGATCCTTGGGTGCCGTGAATGTCAATCAAGTGGCGAAAGTGACGTCATAGTAAACATTGATGAGCACTAATTTTTAGGTCTATTTTTTTAATGCCTGGCTGGTGATCAAATGAGTCTCCCTCCGCGATCGACCTAATGGTCACCCCTGAGTTATCTTAAAAAGGGGGTGGATATTTATGCAAACACTGATTTTACCTTATAAAGCAAACTCTTGTTTATCGCTGTTAATTGGCCCGATCATTCGGGTAAAGTAAATCAATTTCCACAAAGTAGGAGTTATTAATTGTAAATCAAATATTTTCATAGCTGGAGCATTAAAAGAACAGTTTACAACCATGTAAATGCATAACAATATGAGAGCCCTCTCGACATGAAATAACACCCACATAATCACCGTTACACTTGCTTAAAGAGGAACTGCACATTTTTGGGAATTTGGCCTATTGTTCACAATCATTATTATGTATGACATGACGACAGCTGGATTTTTTAAATGCATTTTAACTCGTAAATAAACGTTAATAAAAGTCAGCTTACAGCAGAGCCATAAGAGGTCCTCGATTCCGCCCAATAAAACAATAAAATAACATCCAAAAACCACCAGCAATACTCTATTTACATGTTGTGACTTGAATATTAACCAAGTATTAGTGATATTGTTAATATAAGCGCTGACGCAGACAAACTATTTATAGCAGCGCCGGGATCACAAGCTTGTGTGCTAATGTTGACATAATCGCCTGATCAGCTATTTCCCCCGGTTCGTTGCTTGTCAAACTTTATTGAAGATCATAAATCATGCTTCTCACCTGGATAGTAAAAAGGACGAGGATGTATTCCGACAAGTTGGTACACTTTGACAGCCAATTTAGACCCAAAAACGGCGAGAACACGAAAAGACGCTTGGTTGTACTCCCTTTTCTTCACGAGGATTATGAGTCATTCTTCATCCAAGTGGGAATATATGAACATTTTAGCAGTCAGCATCCTAATGACAGCAGACCTAGTACAGTAAGTGATATTTTATTTTGTTTGCTGGCTCTCATGAAGTGAGCAGTAATCAGGGATGTAGTTAAAAAAAAAGCGAATATCGTGATGCGTTTTTGAAATTAATGAGCCGCGTATGCTTAAAATGAATACGTAAATATTAAATATTAATATAAATGTGCCTTTTATTACATTACATATATACTTACATTATGTATATAAAACCTTAACTGTTTGGATGTGTTTAAGGGCTTTATAAGCAGAATAGAGTGGCTCCCAAAAGTTCTATTGTAAGCAGACTATTGATCACATTTATTTCCTATTTAGAATGCATTAAAAAAAACATCTGTCACCATGTTTCATAATGATTGCAAACGATAGGCAAAACTCTAATAAAAGTACAACTCCCCTTTGCTTAATCCAATATAGTAGTGCTTTTCAATTAATTTTTTGTCACACCACCCTCAGAAGAGGAAAACATTCTCCGCAGTGACTATAAAATTGTTTTAAGTAAACCTCTGCATAACATTGTATCATTACTAACGTTGAAGAAAACAAAAAAAGTTAAAAAAAAAAAGAAATATGGATCAACTTGCAACAAAAAATAACTTAGTAACATTGTTTTTAGTCTGTAACAGAAAAGATTAACAAACTGTATAATACAACATAATATAATATAATATAATAAACTAATATAATATCATATAAATATAATATAATATAATATTGCATAATGGGAGTGTGAATGGTTGCCTGTCTGTGTTGGCCCTGCAATGAGATGACGACTTGTCCACGGTGTACCCTGCCTTCCACCAAGTGCAGCTGGGATAGGCTCCTGCCCCCCGTGACCCCGAAAGGGACAAGCAGTAGGAAATAGATTAATGGCTAATAATAAACTAAAATGTATCAGCAAAATTAACTCAGGAGCACAATATACAGTATATACCACACTTCAACCTACAAAACAATGGATAAATCCATTTTTGCGGCTTTTTTTTAAAATAATGTAAGTCAAGACTAGTGGCTACAATGAGCAAGTTTTGTAGTGCACAGCTTTTTGAAGCGGGCTTTGAAGCATGA
The DNA here is from genome assembly GCF_033978685.3 of Nerophis lumbriciformis. Classification (NCBI taxonomy): domain Eukaryota; kingdom Metazoa; phylum Chordata; class Actinopteri; order Syngnathiformes; family Syngnathidae; genus Nerophis; species Nerophis lumbriciformis. Next base: position 22,065,944 of record NC_084567.2, on the reverse strand, counting down.
TACTGCATGATATTGATAAGGCCCCCGCCCCACCATTTGAGATTAACTGCAATATAATAATGCTACCTCAGGTTAAGCCAATCAGTGTCTACGATACTGAACAGCACACTCTGATATGTTTAGTCTCATCTACTGTAGTATTGATAATTTTTGTCATGATCCGTCACTACTGATCATGTCTGTTTTTGGTTTATTTTTTATGTTTCCAGTGCTTCTTAGCCTCCCATAGTAAAGTTTCCTGTTGCTAGGAGCATTGAGCATTTGTTCCCCACCAAGTTTAATTTTCATGATGAGTGGCTCCACCTGCAACCGCCTTATTTGTGTCCCTTTTTAAGCCCACGTCACTTCGCACTCGCTACTCTCGAGTCATGACAAGTTGTGTTTGCTTGTTCTTGCCACGTTTAAGTGTTTTCTTTTCAACGCTTAAATCAGGGGTGTCAAACTCAAATACAGAGTGGGCCAAAATTTAAAACTGAACAAAGCCGTGGGCCAAGGTTGAACAAATTAACCTTTTAATAGGGACCCAAACAAGTTTTGCATTGAATATTGAACAAGCAAGGCTTATATAACTTTATAGTGACATGCAAAATCGAGTTTCAAATAATAATAATAATAATAATCAAAAAATATCAATGTCATATTAAATACAATTTAAATAAAATGTGATGCCTCTTTTCTATTTGCAGCTTTCTGAGGTAAATATCAACATTAACTTTTTCCACAGGCTAATAAATTAGAAAATAAAATAACAATGAATAATTCCAACCATTCAGGACTTTAAACTGCTCAGTTTGCAACACACTGATCTAATCTGATGTGCCCAAGCCAGATACCTGCCATCTTTTCTTGGATGCTAGTTCATTAATGTCGGGGCTCAGGCTTTGAGCTGAGGCATCTTTCATTATCGAACGAAGTTGTTCGTCAGTCATTATCCACCCGGACCACAGTCCTGGGGGCGTGCTTTAAAGGCACTGCATTTATCGTCCTCCACGAGCTGTCGTCACGTCTGCTTTTCATCCATTCCAACAACGTGCCGGCCCGATCACAAAATATGTGCGACTTCAGCACGCACACACACACGTAAATGCAACGCATACTTGGCCAACAGCGATACAGGTTACACTGACGGTGCCCGTATAAATAACTTTTACACTGTTAGAAATATGCGCCACACTGTGAATCCACACCAAACAAGAATGACAAACACATTTCGGGAGAACATCCGCACCATAACACAACATAAACACAACAAAACAAATACCCAGAATCCCATGCAGCCCTAATGTTTCCGGGCTGCAATATACAAACCCGCTACCACCAAACCCCCCACCCCCCACCCCCTCCGTGCGTCGGTTGAGGTGGGCGAGGTTGGGGGGCGGGGTTTGGTGGTAGCGGGGGTGTATATTGCAGCCCGGAAGAGTTAGGGCTGCATGGGATTCTAGGTATTTGTTTTGTTATGTTTATGTTGTGTTATGGTGCGGATGTTCTCCCGAAATGTGTTTGTCATTATTGTTTGGTGTGAATTCTCATGGTGGCGCATATTTCTAACAGTGTTAAAGTTATTTATACGGGCACCGTCAGTGTAACCTGTATCGCTGTTGGCCAAGTATGCGTTGCATTCACGTGTGTGTGCGTGCTGAAGCCGCACATATTATGTGACTGGGCCAGCATTTCTGGACTGGGTGAAAAGCGGATGTGACGATTTTTGGGAGGGGCACTGAAAATTGAGTCTCCCGGGAGGGTTGGCAAGTATGAGAATTAGCGGTGAATGCGGTGTTACCGCGGCACCGCCGCTGAATATAATCGGCGGGCCAGCTCTAGTGTTAATTTGATATAGTCTCAAGGGCCAAGTGAAATTACACAGCGGGCCAAATTTGGCCCACGGGCCAGAGTTTGACACCCTTGGCTTAAATACTTCAATGTTGGCGACTGGTAGGTTATTTCGCTGCACGCTACACTAGCGTCTTAATTTTTGTAATTTTGTCTTGCCTTGGATTAAAAAAAGACTTTGCTTACCTGCAAGCTGTTTTCCTGCCCGTCCTTCCGCATCCTGGGGAACACAATCCTTGCTACGACGGGACCCGAACGCAACAGTTTTAGTCCATCTTGCCACATTTATGTTTGAAAATGCTTAAAAAAAACAAAAAACGTACAACAGGCTTTGAAAAATAAAAAAAATAGATCGACAGTAGAGCTAAGCCGCAAATGTTGAAGTGCGATGTCACGCGGGACAACTTGATGTTTTTAAATAATTGACAGCAGTTTTTAAAAATCGGTTTTTACCTTGACAAAGGGAATTACACCTCATTGCAGGGCCAACACAAATAGACGGGCAACCATTCACACTCACATTAATTAATTACTATAATGATTCCAATAATAAAAGCAACAAAAGGCTGAAACATCCAAGGGGGGTGAATACTTCTGCAGGGCACTCTAGGTATTCTACTCAGTTACTTTACTTTACTCAGTTTATACAAACATATTCTGTAAAAGTTGAAAAAAGAATGACATTAAGAAACAGCATACCTGTACAGAGTAGACCATCCTTATAGTAGAGAGCATACACACGAGCACTGTGGCCAATCAGTGAGGACGTCTCAAAGGCCTTCTGATCCTTCAACTGCATCATTCGCAGCTTAGCCTTAATGTAGACACCCTTCCAATGGGATGCATCCTGAATGGACTCATCGATCCTCCAGCCAAGCTTACGACAAGCACTCTGCCACACCTCCAGGCATGAGTTTATCACCTACAGAGAGATGGACACACATTACACTTTCAACATGAGAATTCCAAAATAATTATAATGATGATAATAATTAGAATACAGTGCTTCCCGGGGGAAGTGAATGGGTTGTATGCTAAGTGCTACACAATGCTAAGTGCTAAAGCGTTTGTAATACCATTAAGTACATGTCATTTCTTAACTTTTTTTTTAAACATTTGTAAAGTTGTTATTAATGTCATTATTTTGTACAATTTAGAGGAATTTTTCTTTTTCATTCCGAGCGCTGTTAATGTTTCCGGATGCAATGTGCACATGCTATACATGGACATAACCAAAAGATTGTAAGCTAAAAAGCTGATCAAAACTAAATTTAGGAAAACAGAAGACAGACAATACAAAGCAAAAACACTTAAAAGGCAAAGAAAGCTAACAAAGAGCAGCATTTCCATCCATCCATCCATTTCTACCGCTTGTCCCTTAAGAGGTCGCGGGGGTGCTGGAGCCTATCCCAGCTGCACACGGGTGGAAGGCAGGGTACACCCTGGACAAGTCGCCACCTCATCACAGGGTCAACACAGATAGACAACATTCACACTCACATTCATTCACTAGGGCCAATGTAGTGTTGCCAATCAGCCTATCTGTCATGAATAATTTCATAAAACAAAAGACATAACAAATTTAGCATTGTTGAAATTAAGCTAACATCATTCATAGTCTTTCCAGCAGTACCAGTGTCATTACTACATGAAAACTCACTGAACAAACAACTTAATTTACTTTTAACCAGTAGTAAATATATGTAAAATATGTAAAAAGAGTAAGCACTCCTTCATTTTAATACCTTGTAGATTTTGAGAACCAGGTTTTTCCATGTAAATGTTTATCAAAATGGATTAACATTTCAATTAACCTGAAATGTTAGATTTATTTTTTTTATCAATGTTTTGAATGTTCCTTGCAATCTTAGCTACAAAGAGCACATAATTTCAATACAAATTGGAAAATAAATACTGTATTGATTGATGTTTTACACCTTTTATACTAGATGGCAGTAAAAGTGCATACTCTGAGCTCATTGTCAAATTACTGTAAGGTTTAAATTAATTGCAATTAATAATAATAATATTTCATTATAATTATAGAAATAAACACTATAAAAAGCTTCCTTATTGTCTGCGGTCTACTCTGTCGTCCACAAGTTGCAGACATTCTCCGTGTATGTTTTACACTTGAAAAGTGTTTTTCATCTTAACACTTTCCTTAATCTTCCAACACGTTTATCTTTGCACTTTAAGAGTATTTGTGAACTGTTGAGAGCGATCTATAGCGCTAATTTCTGCTGGTAAATGAGAGACGATGAGAGATTATCATCACACGTCAACATCAGGTCAGCATGGCAAGTGAGAACATGTTAATTTACTCACTCTGGATAGCACATTTTAAATACCGGTAAATATATAAACACATGTAAGCTAGAAAGTGATGACGCCAGTGCACTGCTAAATGTGTATATACTACATTACCCAGAAGGCTCTGCGCTGCAGATGGTCTGAGCTATGCGGGAAGATGACAATTGTGCCATTTTAACAATTGAGTTGATGTATTTCTACATGTTGCTGTTTCTGCTTCATCTACATAAAAAACAAACAGAAGTTTTGATTAAACAGGTGACATCTGTGTTTTAGCGCTGCTACGGGTCAAATTTGATTGGCAGAAATGATGCTGATTGGCTAAAATGTACAAGGAAGTTGTGGACAATAGACAAAGTTGCATAATGTGCGGGGATTTGTTGAATTTGTGTTAATTGGTGCAATCGCAACATCACAAATTCCTGGAGCGCCTGAATAATGGAAGTATTTCAGAAAGTATTCCCGAGAAACATCAATTAACAACAGTAGAATGAAAGGAATAGCAGTGACAATCATATTTACTTTATTCCATTGCTTGCACACGAGGCAGCAGGTGAGTAAAGTCTGCGGATCTAACCAGCGCAGCAAATAGAAAGCCAGTTCCAGAGGCAGGAGTCGCAGGAAGTCACGTTTGAGCAGCGCCTCGAGTCCATTAGACAAGTGACGAAGCTGGGCAGCACCACTGATGGATATAAGGTGGTCTAAAGACTGGATGCGCTGCTGGTCGTTTAGCGTAAGAAAACTGGCTGAGATTGACTCCAGCCACCCCTCAAAATCTGTTCTCTCCATGAGATCATTAGCGCAACCTGCAAAACCTAGAAAAACAAAAGAGCATTTTAGCTTGACACAACATTTCTACTATTCATCTTCACATCATTCATATTGTACTATAAGCACTAGGACAGTGACTGTTTGTGTGGTGTTTACATTATAAAAACTTAAATAACTTAACTTTTCTGAGAAACAGCATTTAAAGACATGCAACGGTAATTTTTTTTAAAATATTTGCTTGAACCAGTGGATGACCCTGCACAATTCTTTGAACTTAGAAATACATGTTTGTAGTATGATTAGAACCTTTTAGCATTATGTTTGTGTTCCTTTTTCTTTTTTTTGTCCTGTCCAGCTTCTCAGGCAAATCATATTGTTGATGTAGATGCCCATATCGGCTATTCAAATTTACTTTACAAAAGAGAAGTGTAGGATACTTCTCTTGTTGCCTTATTTGTATTTGACTTTATTAAATGTATTTATATTATCATTTGGTGCAGCCAGGCCGGAGCAGGGGGGGATAGAAAGAGAAAAAAAGGAAGACAGGGGGAAATCATGGGGACAAGAGGGGGATTAGACAGAGAGACAAAAACAACAACAGCAAACATAACAATAACAACAACAACAATAGAGCAACATCAGCAAATATGATATGTACAAATATGATGGTAAAAGTGATAGCAAAGAAGCAGTTAGCGAAATAAATAATAATACAGAAATGACAATGAACATTATTACACTACAAATGGATCATTACAAATACCAATAGAAATAGCACTATTGATAATTAACAATACCAATAATTTACCTCTATTATCAACAATACAGTTGTTCAAATGCAACAATACATATACAAACCCCGTTTCCATATGAGTTGGGGAATTGTGTTAGATGTAAATATAAACGGAATAAAATGATTTGCAAATCATTTTTAACCCATATTCATTTGAATATGCTACAAAGACATCATATTTGATGTTCAAACTGATAAACGTTTTTTTTTTTGCAAATAATCATTAACTTTAGAATTTGATGCCAGCAACACGTGACAAAGAAGTTGGGAAAGGTGGCAATAAATACTGATAAAGTTGAGGAATACTCATCAAACACTTATTTGGAACATCCCACAGGTGTGCAGGCTAATTGGGAACAGGTGGATGCCATGATTGGGTATAAAAAAAGCTTCCCAAAAAATGCTCAGTCTTTAACAAGAAAGGCTGGGGCGAGGTACACCCCTTTGTCCACAACTGCGTGAGCAAATAGTCAAACAGTTTAAGAACAACGTTTCTCAAAGTGCAATTGCAAGAAATTTAGGGATTTCAACATCTACGGTCCATAATATCATCAAAAGGTTCAGAGAATCTGGAGAAATCACTCCACGTAAGCGAAATGGCCGGAAACCAACATTGAATGACCGTGACCTTCGATCCCTCAGACGGCACTGTATCAAAAACCGACATCAATCTCTAAAGGATATCACCACTTGGGCTCAGGAACACTTCAGAAAACCACTGTCACTAAATACAGTTCGTCGCTACATCTGTAAGTGCAAGTTAAAGCTCTACTATGCAAAGCGAAAGCCATTTATCAACAACATCCAGAAACGCCGCCGGCTTCTCTGGGCCCGAGATCATCTAAGATTGACTCATGCAAAGTGGAAAAGTGTTTTGTGGTCTGACGAGTCCACATTTCAAATTGTTTTTGGAAATATTCGACATTGTGTCATCCGGACCAAAGGGGAAACGAACCATCCAGACTGTTATCGACGCAAAGTTCAAAAGCCAGCATCTGTGATGGTATGGGGGTGCATTAGTGCCCAAGGCATGGGTAACTTACACACCTGTGAAGGCACCATTAATACTGAAAGGTACATACAGGTTTTGGAACAACATATGCTGCCATCTAAGCGCCGTCTTTTTCATGGACGCCCCTGCTTATTTCGGCAAGACAATGCCAAGCCACATTCAGCACGTGTTACAACAGCGTGGCATCGTAAAAAAAGAGTGCGGGTACTTTTCTGACCCGCCTGCAGTCCAGACCTGTCTCCCATCGAAAATGTGTGGCGCATTATGAAGCGTAAAATATGACAGCAGAGACCCCGGACTGTTGAATGACTGAACATAAAACAAGAATGGGAAAGAATTCCACTTTCAAAGCCTCAACTATTAGTTTCCTCAGTTCCCAATCGTTTATTGAGTGTTGTTAAAAGAAAAGGTGATGTAACACAGTGGTGAACATGCCCTTTCCCAACTACTTTAGCACGTGTTGCAGCCATGAAATTCTAAGTTAATTATTATTTGCAAAAAAAAAATAAAGTTTATGAGTTTGAACATCAAATATCTTGTCTTTGTAGTGCATTCAATTGAATATGGGTTGAAAAGGATTTGCAAATCATTGTATTCCATTTATATTTACATCTAACACAATGTCCCAACTCATATGGAAACGGGGTTTTTATATATATATATATATATATATATATATATATATATATATATATATACACACACATACATACATACATACATGCATATATACATACATATACCTGTATACATATACACATCTATAAACACACACATACCTATACCCATACATGCACACACATATACATACATACACACATTTACATACCTACATCCATCCATCCACATGCACACACACTCATATATATACAACAACAAATCCATACACAGGCCGGCGGGACACGATCAAGTCCCGGCAACCACTGCCCACTGAGAACCAGCCGATCTCCTCCCCCAGGCCGCACCCCGGTCACCCAGGGACAACTCCCGAGAAGCCCGCCCCAGACGACGGTTTGACACCGGGCGCGAAGGGCGGCGCGGTAGGGCGCAAGGGCATCCCAGGCCCACAACCGACAAGCCAACCAACACGACAATAAACGAGTATGAAGCCGGCAAGTTCGTCAGCCCCGACAACCACCACACGCGCGCTGCTACCAGTCACAACATCAGCCATCCCCCTGCACCGGACCCAGCAGCCACAGGCGCCCACACCACAAACAAACGGCAGCAGAAACAGCAGCTGCAGTACCCCCAGACAACCAGCACCACTCGATCAAATCAAAGCGATCGAAAAAACTGCGACCGGCAACCACACGCCAACAGGATAACGGAGACCAGCCAGCGCCAGCCCGCCAGTAAGCCCAAACGCCAACATGCAAACAAGGGACATTAACACCTCCCCCACCAAAAGACCCCACCACCCCAACCCAAACCTGCACAAACACACCACTGCCCAAACAACCGAGACACAGCATCTAGACCAGACAAGGGGGCCGCACCGCCACCGCATGAAGTCACCAACACAGACCCCACAGCGCAAGGTCGGGCCACACAGGCATGGACCCCACCCAACAGGAAGAAAGACCCGCACAACGCCACACACAAATAGATAATACAATTTTTAAAAAATTATAAAAATAAAAATAATAAATACAAAATTATAATAATAAATGAATAAAAACTTCATTATGTTTGTGTTCAATTACAGTAAGTGTGTTTATCATAAACATTCCTGGCACTTCATTTTACACACTATGGCATTTTTAAGTTGGTTTTTTTTGGACATATACCACAATAATATCATAGAGAGATCTTTATACTGTGATAATGTCGTACCGTGAGATTTTGATACCGGTACATCCCTCGTAACAACCTGCTGGTGGTAATGTTTTATGTATGTGTGGTTTTGATGTTCATATTTTCCCACGATCGCAAACACACTGTCTGTGCCTGAAAGCGGATTGGCGGAGAATAATGAAATGTTGTTGTGTGTCAGGGCAAGCACGCAGATCAAAGTGTTTGCATGGGAGGTAAGATATGTTGTAATTGTTGTTAGCATAAAATTGGCAAAAAAAGTGAATAATAACGTTGGACTTTTGACTTCTTCTGGAGGCTGCATCACATTATATTACTTTATTTTGTTTTCACCTAAAAAATCTTTAGTTTCAAGGTGTAGTGGCTATGATTTTGCTATGAAGGTGCACCACCATCAGTTACATTAAGGGGAAACCCTGTCAGGCTCACTTAAGAAGCACAATCCTCTCTGCACACATTTATTAATTTGACTTAGTAAGTCATAATTGTGTCATTATTTTGACTTAGTAAGTCATTATTTTGTCATTATTTTGACTTCGTAAATTACGAAGTCAAAATATTGACTTACTAAGTCATAATAATGACAAAATAATGACTTACTAAGTCATCAATCAATCAATCAATGTTTATTTATATAGCCCTAAATCACAAGTGTCTCAAAGGGCTGCACAAGCCACAACGACATCCTCAGTACAAAGCCCACATAAGGGCAAGGAAAAACTCACCCCAGTGGGACGTCGATGTGAATGACTATGAGAAACCTTGGAGAGGACCGCATATGTGGGTAACCCCCCCTCTAGGGGAGACCAAATGCAATGGATGTCGAGTGGGTCTGACATAATATTGTGAGAGTCCAGTCCATCGTGTCCATTATGTCAAGTCATAATAATGACAAGTAAAAAACTAAACACAAAATAGTCCTAGTTACCTGAGATGCTAAGTATGTCATTATTTTGACTTAGTAAGTCATTATTTTGTCATTGTTTTGACTTCGTAAATTACTAAGTCAAAATATTGACTTACTAAGTCATAATAATGACAAAATAATGACTTACTAAGTCATAATAATGACATACTTAGCATCTCAGGTAGGGATGTCCCGATCCAGGTTTTTGCACTTCCGATCCGATACCGATATTGTTTTTGCATTTCCGATCCGATACCGATACTGGCCTATCCGAGCATGTATTAAAGTTTAAAGTTATTTAGCCTACTTAGTTGTCAGAATCATGTTGAAAAGGGTTTTAGTACTCTTGATAACAACTAGCCAGCTGAATTAGGGGAGTTTGAATAATACACAATGGTTGGTAACAAGAAACTGACCTGTTTATTCAAGGATATTCACAAAATAGACAAAATTATACATGACAAACAGAAATGGCATCATTGAACTAGGGCTGGGCGATATGGCCTTTTTTTAATATTGCGATATTTTAAGGCCATATTGCGATACACAATATATATCTCGATATTTTGCCTTAGCCTTGAATGAACACTTGATGCATATAAACACAGTAGTATGATGATTCTATGTGTTTTGATGATTGATTGAGACTTTTATTAGTAGGTTGCACAGTGAAGTACATATTCCGTACAATTGACCACTAAATGGTAACACCCAAATAAGTTTTTCAACTTGTTTAAGTCGGGGTCCACTTAAATTGATTCATGATACAGATATATACTATCAGATATATACTATCATCATAATACAGTCATCACGCAAGATAATCACATTGAATTATTTACATTATTTATAATCCAGGGTGTGGAGGGGGGCGCCTGATGTCAAAAAGACAGCCAAAAGAGTTTGATATGAGAATAAATCTAAAGTTAAAATATAGGGTAGAAATGCACCCATTTGCAGGAAATGTATTCTTGATTTTCAAAATGTTCTTTCAAGGCTTGCATGTCTACATTAAAACATTATTCTTCATACTGCATTAATATATGCTACTTTTAAACTTTCATGCAGAGAAGGAAATCACAACTAAATAGATCACTAATTTTTTCATACGGTGTTGATGTGGAAATTTTGATGGTGTGGAGTCTGGACGCGTGGCACCGAATGGAGATCGTCTCGACAGACGTCACAATATTTGAAAAATGATGACGAAAACTGTTTTCTCTGTCGTGTCCGTGTGTCGAAAATTGTTATGCGCTTATTTTTTATTTGATTTTGTGCGTGGCATAGATTTGCGTGCGCAGAGGACGCTTGAGCAGGCGCGCACCTTAGCGGCTGCGCTAGCATCACAGCTAACGTTATCCATGCCGCTACCTCGCTCTCTGCTGGGAGAGGACGTATACGTATGTGACGTATGACGTGACAGTATGTGGCGTGTGTAAGAAGGTGCGCTCGCTGTCTGTGAGAGTGAGACACAGGAAAGAGTGAGAAGAGCCTGTCGTGTAATGCCAGCAGCTAAAAGCAACTGCGTGAGAATTGTGGATGTGTTGAAGGTGTGCTGGAAAATGCGGAACGGAAATTACGGAGCAGCAGAAAAGTGGAATGTATTATTTAAATAGGTGCGTTGGAAAACACGGACCGGAGTTTTTTTTAAACTGGATCTGGATCGGCATTTTCCCATGCCTTGCCGATACGCAATTTTTGGCAAATATCGGCAGCCGATCCGATCCAAATATCGGATCGGGACATCCCTAATCTCAGGTAACTAGGACTGTTTTGTGTTTAGTTTTTTACTTTACGAAAAAAATATTGAGATTATATATATATTGCCTTTCAGCATATGGAGCGGAAAACACAGGCTGCTAAACACACGCCCCCTTTCCCTGGAGAGACACCACATAGTGTATTCGGTGTCAAGAAAACAATATTTTCTCAAAATGAAAAGGATGCTTTGACATGTAGGCTCGCATGACGCCGCTTTACGTGCCCTCTTTGTGTTACCTGGGTTGCACACACGAGGGGATCATTGTAAGTGTTGCGCTGGCAGAAAAAAAAATGTAACCCCACAATCAGACTCACAACTCCTAACCAAACGAGGGGGAAGCTCGTCAGTATGGCTTTATTTTGGTTTCAAAGCGACGGATTCAGAGCAGAAAACGGTCATATGCAAAGTATGCAAGAAAAGTGTTCCGTCGCCCGACACTAACACAACCAACCTATTCTATTAAGGTTAATGATTCCAGAGACTGCAACTGTTTACACTTGATAAACCAAAAGTATTGGTTTAAATTTCATTGTGATCTACTACTGTTCTGACTGCACTAAAGTTAATAATTCCAGACACGTGCACTTTAAGATTTTTTATTGAAATTGTTTACATCTGATACCAAAAGTATTTGTTTATTTTTAGTTATGATCAGATGATCATCATATCACATCATATGATCAGAGAAACTTGAATACTTGTAAAACTTTAAAAAAAAAAAATGTAAAATGTGTTTTCAAAATTTTAAAATGTGTTTTGTTGCTACTGTTTTTTGCTATACCAAATGTATTTGTTTATTTCACTTGCAAATAAAGTGAGAAAAAAGGTAAGTGGTCATGTATGTTATTAAATTTTTCATAGAACTGAAAGCGTACCATAGCTATATCGTGGTATATCGTTATCGTGATATAAAATGATCCATATAGTGATATTCATTTTTTTTCCATATCGCCCAGCACTAATAGACCCTCTTTCTTTGGTTACATGGAGCTCAAATTGACAGATTATGTTGATTCTGTTATCTAAATTTAACAATAAATCAAAATATTGATAAAGCTGGTCAGATTGTTAGACACAGGCAATCAGTTTTTTCTCTTATGAAATTAATGCAAACTCTTAACCTAACAGATATTTGGAGAACCTTAAATCCATATGAGAAGGATTTCATTTTTTCTTCTAACAGACATCAGTCATTTTCAAGAATTGATATGTTCTTTGTTCCTTTTGTGCATTTTTGTTTTGTAAACAATTCATGAACGGACTCTCCGATGGCATATTTACTTTTAGTTAGCCGTTTGTCTTTTGTAAATAAAGTGTTACTGCCAAATTATTGTTTTTTTACTTAAAGTTTCATTTTGAAATGAAAGCCACATTCTCATATTGTTTATGATATTAAACCGGATTAGGGACGCCATTGACCCACACCTGAGGGACAACCAAAATGGCTTCAGAAAGGGAAGGACCACCGTAGGCCAGATCCAGGCCTTAAGGAGAATCATTGAGGAGGTGAAGAAGAACAACTTGACAGCAGTACTGTGTTTCATTGATTTCAAAAAGGCATTTGATTCAATAGACAGAGGCATAATGCTGAGAATCCTCAAGCCTTACGGGGTCCCCCCAAATCTACTCCGGGCCATAGAGGCCATGTACAAGGGCACAAGAGCCAAGGTGGTAACCCCAGATGGCATCAGCAAGGAGTTTGAAATCCTGGCAGGGGTGCAGCAGGAAGACACTCTCGCCCCCTTCCTCTTCATCATAGCTCTGGACTACGCGCTCAGGAAAGCCATCAACGGGCGGGAGCAGGAGCTTGGCTTCACAATTACACCAAGAAGGTCTAGAAGAACCCCTGCTGTAGCCCTGGCAGACCTAGACTACGCAGATGACATCTGCCTGTTGGCTGATTGCGTGGAGCAGGCACAGGAACTCCTGAACAGAGTGGAGGTGGAATGTGCCAGGGTTGGCCTCAGACTGAACGCAAAGAAGACTGAGGTAATCACCTATAACCTACACATGGACCACCCGCCAATAACAACATCAGATGGCAACACTCTGCGAGAGGTCAATGACTTCAAGTACTTGGGTTCCTGGATGAACTCCACAGAACAAGACCTTAAGGTCAGGAAGGCACTAGCGTGGAGGGCCCTGAACGGTATGTCAAGAGTGTGGTGCTCGAATCTCCCCCGACACATAAAGCTGAGTCTATTCCACGCCACTGTGGAGTCTGTCCTCCTGTATGGCTGCGAAAGCTGGACCCTGACACCCACCCTGCATAAGTCCCTAAATGGGTGCTACACCAGAATGATACTAGCTGTTCTGAATGTGGACCAGAACATCCACATCACCAACAAGGACCTGTACGGGCAACTGCCGAGGCTCAGCAAGAAGGTAACAGCTAGGAGGATGAGGCTGGCCGGCCATTGCCACAGACATCGGGAGCTCCCGGCCAGCAGGCTGGTCCTATGGGAACCAACGCACGGGCATTGATCGCGAGGACGTCCCGCGCTAACGTACGTGGACATCCTGAAGAAAGATGCGGGAGCTGAATGCTCTACGAAGACGGCCGGGTGTATGGAGAACCGGAATGATTGGAGACTCCGATGGAAGCTCGTCTGAGGACGACTGAGAGAGAGAGAAGTCATTAATTTGTCATTATTTTGACTTAGTAAATTACTAAGTCAAAATATTGACTTACTAAGTCATAATAATGACATACTTAGTATCTCAAGTAATTAGGACTGTAGGTAAGTAGGACTGTTTTGTTTTTACTTTACGGAAGAAATATTGAGATATATATCGCCATTCAGCAAATGGAGCGGAAAACACAACCAAAAATTGTAGGCTTCTTCATGCGACGATGCCGGCCTACTTCACCACAGTCTGTAGTCTATTGCCCCCTCCCCCCCAGGCTGTGGTGGCAGCGATGAGGTGGAGACGTGATGGCGACAGGCCGAGTTACACTGTTCCTTACACCACCTTAGTAACTAATTTTCTGGGGGAAACACTGTATACTAAGACAAAAGGCATACAGATCCATCAAAATGCATGATTAAGCAACAGAATAGTAAAGCTTTAAACATTTTTTTACAAAAGGAAACACCTTGCCAAGCATACATTTAACATGTGTAATCCCCTAATGAGTGCCAAACACATTCTATCCTCTGGGGTCAAAAATGGCTTCCCTTGGTTTGACAATTAAGGTATATACAGCCCAAATATTAACAATATGGCCCTTGCAATAGTTTCAAATGTAAAATATTCGAAAAGGAAAAAAAAGCTGAAAGAAATTTTAAATACTACCGCTCACTAGCAGGAGGACCCATAAATGTGTTGTTCCATGTCAGGTACCAGAAGTCAAGTTGATGTTGGCAAAAATAAGAAAAGTTGTTCTCCAAATTGTGCATTTTAGCCAAAATGGGAAACAAGAGAACTTGTTTATGAACTTTAAAGACAAGTCCACCTTTTTGTGTGTGTCACAAAAGGCACCACTACAATACAAATTATAAAGCCAAGTATGAAAACTATGCTCCTGGTTGTTTGGTATCACTTCGGCTTCCTGGAGAAGTAGGTAAACTAGGGTGTTTAATGTGCGGCCCAGAGGCCATTCGCAGACAATTGTTTGATTTTTGTATAGGCCTGTGGCAATGGAGTTGACCAAAAAACTGCAAAAATAAAAAAAATAAAGAAAACAGGCCCAATGTAACAATGAAAAGCTGAAATGTTGATAGGGGACTAAGGGTGCAATGATTTGTCGAAATTGTCGACAAAAATTGACAATAAAATTTATCGCCGGAGAATTATCCATCCATCCATCCATTTTCTATCGCTGGTCCTTTTCGGGGTCGCGGGGGTTGGAGCCTATCCCAGCTGCACTCGGACAAGTCGCTACCTCATCGCAGGGCCAACACAGATAGACAACTTTCACATTCACATTCCCACACTAATTTGTCGATAATAGTCGGTGATCTCATCGCTCGTGATTTTCCGGAAGAAAACAAACATGCGCGAGTGACCAGCAGCAACAACTCTGCAACAACAGCGCAGGTGAAAACATGGAAAGGATGGGAACACTTCACCCTAAACACTTCAAGGTAGACCTTGCTATTCATGTGATGCGGGAGCCTTTCAGGGGGAGGCATGTCGGACTTCTTGAAGGCTGCGGACTTCCCAATTCTTCTCGGTAAGATAATTAGACAAAGTTGTGTGACAAAATAGATTCATCATTATGTTAGCAAAAAGCCAAAATCCACCAACTGTAGTTTGTTTACATACCTGTGTGCATCTTTCAAAACACATCATCCTCATCACATAATGCTCTTTTCTTTTTGAGGAAGCCAGATAGATTGGTGTTGTTTTGTATGTTTTTATTGCTGCTATTTTGACTGCCCTTTCTTTACATGCAAAGTGTCACTTTACCTGTCCTTGCTTTAAAATGAACAAAAGTTCAATAGCATCATTATTTTGTGACAGCCTAATGTGCAGCACATCCATCCATCCATCCTTTTCCTACTGCTTGTCCCTTTCGGGGTCACGGGGGGTGCTGGAGCCTATCTCAGCTGCATTTGGGTGGTAGGCGGCGTATACCCTGGACAAGTCGCCACCTCATCACAGGGCCAACACAGATAGACAGACAACATTCACACTCACATTCACACACTAGGGTCAATTTAGTGTTGCCAATCAACCTATCTCTAGGCACAATTACAGTATAAATAAACATTTTTGAATGAAGTAGTCATCTTTATTGTTGGTTAACACAGGGCTAATAATTAGCGTTGTGCCGATCGATGGGCCACCAATCAGTATCGGCTGATATTCATGAAAAAGTACCATGACTATCATGTCATAAGTCACATACTGTCGCACGTGCAACGTCACACGCCCTCGCAGAGCAGAGAGATAGCAGCGTGGGTAACGTTAGCTGTGATGCTAGCGGAGAGGTGCGAGTGGTAATACGAGAGAGAGAAGGTGCCAATCTGGTAACAAATGAAGGAATAATTAATTCCCAAGAAAAACAGCGGGGTCCATCGTCTGGCGGTGGTTTGGCTTCAAGCGGAAATATGTCGAACAGAACAGTTCTATGTCAAGTAATGTCAGTAATATGTCAAGAAGCGTTTCTACAAAAAGTAGCAGCTCTACTAATGTAGCATAATTTGAAAAGTCACCCGCTAGAGAATGAAGAGTGCTTGAAACGCCGCATGTTAACATCTCCGTTCGGTGCCACAGCCAAAAAAATGCAGAAGCAACCATTTCCAGATCAACACCGTATGAAAAAATAGTCAAAAACAGAAGGAGATAACGCAGTAACCTACCACATAGTGAAGGATATACACTATTTGATTTCCTATTATGCAGCTCATTTTTATTTGACAGTTATTGAAATATTTTGTGTGACATCATGCACAAAAGTGCACTTTATTTGTTTTAAACTATTGTAGTGGCGTTCTGTACAAAACGTACACTTCAATTTAGTGTTGTTTTGATATGTCATCTTAGTGACATTTTGCACAAAAGTGCACTAATAGCATGTTTTAAAATGTCACCTTCTGTTTTGGAAATTACATGAATGTTTGTGCCACTGCTTAATAACTGTTTAATAAATACAGTTTTGGTAAATTGACTTAGTTGTGATTTCCCTCTCTGCATGAAAGTTTAAACTGAGCATATATTAATGCAGTATGAACAAGAATGTTTTAATGTAGACACATAGAATCATCATACTGGTGTGATTATATGCATCAAGTGTTAATTCAAGGCTAAGGCAAAATATCGAGATATATATCATGTATCGTGACATGGCCTTTTAATGGCGATCACAAACAATCCCCTCTGGCCAACACTGTATTTGTTTTCAGTCCCCCAGTTCACTAGCTAATAGCTAATTGTGTATCTCCATACACAGTGTGAAAATGAAGGTATTTTACATGAAGACAAATTAAAGTAGTACATTGTATGAGTGGATACATAGCCTATTATTTTACGCACTGTTGACTGGTGATGTACAGAAAATTCAGCAACCGAAAAACTTTGATCAACAGTAAGCAAAACGCGAGCGACTGTCTGGAGCCTCAGCTCTGCCCGCAACTTAGCTGCAGCAGCTAACGGCTTGGGCGATGAGGCGGTTGCACCTCCAACTACGGCACGTGCACAGCCCCGCTTCGCACTCCAGCTAGACGCTCACCCAGCCCTTAGAGCCAATCCTTGTCTCGAAGTTAGAGACTTGACTTGCCAATTTCCCTTACCCATCTTGTTCTAACATGACAGGTAGACAGTGATTGATCAAGACTGCAAAGGAAGTTCAGCTTCCCCTCAAATATAAAAAAAGTGGTCAAATATGCTTTTTTGTGTTTGCATTTCATTGTCTAAATATGCCCTGGGTTGTGTTTACCTTTTGTTCAGAATAAGGTACTTTGGCAACAGCTGACGCTACTTTTTTTAATTGATTGCGTTAGCCTCACAGTGCATTAAACAGTATTGAAGCGAAGCATATATTGCCTTCACTGAGGAAGCATAGAGTAGGTTGTTCACTGCAGCCAAACTAGACAATCGAATCATTGGATAAATGTCCCGCCCACGGATGACAAGTGGATGAATGAGAGTAAATGAAAAGTGGGTGTCGGGCTTCCTCATAATGGTTGGTTGATTTGTCTGTGGCTGAATGCCTTTTTGATTGACAGCAAAATGAGCGAATCAGCATTTCTGAAATATAAACCACTGCCAAAGCATTTTTCAAATTACATTCCAATGTTCCTGCTGATATGGAGAATTGTACAGTAAGTGAAGTTTTTTTTCTGTAAAATCTAGCATGTTTTTATCTTGTATCTGGTATTGGAGACTATAATCGTGTTTAGAGAGTAGTTGAAAATGATTCCCCAACTTGAAAAGACCAACAGCTGCCACTGGTACATTCTCCAACAATAACAATTAACAATAAATGATATAGCAAAACGATATACCATTTTTTTAAAGTATTAATTACTAATAACACAGATTTGTTTTTATATGTATGTAAATGATTTTAGCCTTTTTAAAAAATAAAAAAATAAAAAGCATCAACAATTATGCTAATTATATGGGACATCACACTGACCACACCCCTAGCCACGCCCCACGGCCACAAGTATATTGGCAGGCTGGGGGAAACCATGTAAGTGTTTGATTGTATACACCTGTGGCCGGGCCAAGTGATTAGGACACCTGATTCTGATCAATTGGATGGGTGGTCAAATACTTTTGGCAATATAGTATATATATATATATATATAT
This sequence comes from Nerophis lumbriciformis, assembly GCF_033978685.3. Taxonomy (NCBI): domain Eukaryota; kingdom Metazoa; phylum Chordata; class Actinopteri; order Syngnathiformes; family Syngnathidae; genus Nerophis; species Nerophis lumbriciformis. The sequence goes on along the minus strand of NC_084567.2, from coordinate 22,047,478 downwards.
ATATATATATATATATATATATACTAGGGATGTCCCGATCCAGGTTTTTGCACTTCCGATCCGATACCGATATTGTTTTTGCACTTCCGATCCAATACCGATACTGACCGATACTGGCCTATCCGAGCATGTATTAAAGTTTAAAGTTATTTAGCCTACTTAGTTGTCAGAATCATGTTGAAAAGGGTTTTAGTACTCTTGATAACAACGAGCCAGCTGAATTAGGGGAGTTTGAATAATACACAATGGTTGGTAACAAGAAACTGACCTGTTTTATTCAAGGATAAACACAAAATAGACAAAATTATACATGACAAACAGAAATGGCATCATTGAAACTAGGGCTGGGCGATATGGCCTTTTTTTAATATTGCGATATTTTAAGGCCATATTGCGATACACGATATATATCTCGATATTTTGCCTCAGCCTTGAATGAACACTTGATGCATATAATCACATCAGTATGATGATTCTATGTGTTTTGATTGATTGATTGAGACTTTTATTAGTAGGTTGCACAGTGAAGTACATATTCCGTACAATTGACCACTAAATGGTAACACCCGAATAAGTTTTTCAACTTGTTTAAATCGGGGTCCACTTAAATTGATTCATGATACAGATATATACTATCATCATAATACAGTCATCACACAAGATAATCACATTGAATTATTTATCCATCCATCCATCTTCTTCCGCTTATCCGAGGTCGAGTCGCGGGGGCAGCAGCTTAAGCAGGGAAGCCCAGACTTCCCTCTCCCCAGCCACTTCGTCCAGCTCTTCCTGTGGGACCCCGAGGCGTTCCCAGGCCAGCCGGGAGACATAGTCTTCCCAACGTGTCCTGAGTCTTCCCCGCGGCCTCCTACTGGTCGGACGTGCCCTAAACACCTCCCTAGGGAGGCGTTCGGGTGGCATCCTGACCAGATGCCGGAACCACCTCATCTGGCTCCTCTCGATGTGGAGGAGCCACATGTGTGATGTGAATTATTTACATTATTTATAATCCAGGGTGTGGAGGGGGGCGCCGGATGTAAGTGTCAAAAAGACAGCCAAAAGAGTTTGATATGACAATAAATCTAAAGTTAAAATATAGGGTAAAAATGCACCCATTTGCAGGAAATGTAGTCTTGATTTTCAAAATTGTCTTTCAAGGCTTGCATGTCTACATTAAAACATTCTTCTTCATACTGCATTAATATATGCTACTTTTAAACTTTCATGCATAGAAGGAAATCACAACTAAAAAAATCACTAATTTTTTCATACGGTGTTGATCTGGAAATTTTTGCCTCGGCATTTTGATGGTGTGGACGTGTGGCACCGAATGGAGATAAGCGTCTCGACAGACGTTGCAATATTTGAACAATGATGACGAAAACCGTTTTCTCTGTCGTGTCCGTGTGTCGAAAATTGTTATGCGCTTATTTTTTCATTTGATTTTGTGCGTGGCATATAATTGCTATGCGCAGGAGGACGTTTGAGCAGTGCGCAATTGCACAAGCGCGCACCTTAGAGAGAACGTTGGACATAACCAGATATAAAATGTGCAAATATTAAAAGGACAGTGGCGGCTTTTAAGAAGAAAAAGTTCAACTGGAGCAGCGCAAAGCAAGTGTGATATCACGCTTGCTGTAGCTTGCCTTTTTCATCAGGGACATCGAAGGACAGAAGTTAAGAGTGTCTAAACACAACTATATTTTATAATAACACCAGAAGAAGATTATATTTTTTGCTAGTTGTTTTAAAAAAAAAATTAAAGTCATTAAATGTTTCTAGAATGTCACTTGAAAAATTATCTAAGTACATTGTACAATAAGCTAGAGTTGGGCGATATATCGAGTTTGTAAGATATATCGATATATTTTTAAATAAGTTATGAATTAAGAAAATATCGATATAATTTTTTTCACGATAAAATGATCAAACGCCGCTTATTTGTTGTGTTCCTTGTTCTCCCCCGCAACACTCCATGAGCAATTAAACCCCTTCCCTTCCTCCTTCCAAGACGTGCTTGTCATCTCCCCCCCATTGCACTGACAAACAACACACAAGCAAATATGAAGCCTGACTATGCCACCAGCAGTGTGCCAGTGACCAGCTAGTAAGTAAAACGCCAACTTCTGCATACCTGTCAACAACTACGGTTTTCCTGTAATGAGTACGGTTTTTGATAATCCATTCCGGTTTACGACTGCAGTGGTAGAAAATACAGTTTTCAAATTAAAAATGATTTACTTAAAAATCAAAGCTACATAGCTCAACTACATTTCCCAGTAGCTTGGCAGTAGCTTCGCTACTTGTTAAACAAGTAACAATTTCCGTAGCTTTGCTATTTTTAGACCCATGTAGCGGTTAGCTAAGCTACATGCTACAAAATAAGAGAGAGGGAGAAGAGAAAAAGAACTGGACCACTGCAACTCCACGGGCAGGGTACAAAATATACGGGAAAGATCAATGATTGGTTGTTTTACGTACAAGAAAATCCATGATTGGTTGGTTGGTTTAAAATGATGAGTCACGATTGGTTAAGAGTAGTGCAAAACATTACGGACAGGCCAATCATAGGCAAGATAGAGCGGGTCACCGAACCGGGAAAGGAATTCACAACAGACGCGCACATCTCAAATGACGACGAGAGTCGGAGAAGAGTGAATATTCAAGCGAAATGTACGCCGCAGTGAGGAAATTCATAACCACATAATTAAGTAAAGTCACTTACTTTGCATTGCCCATTTCCAGTAGGACCATAGAACCGTACGTGTGTGACAGTCCATTACATCGTCGACTGGGAATTAAAAACTGCCTGCCTGCAAATGTATTTTTTATCTGAGTTTGATACATGTTGTATTATTTGCACAGCTGTGTTATTTCTTTTATGTAGAAATAATGTTTCTATTTTATTTATGGTATGTAATTCTGTAGTACTTAAACAGTTTATTTTCTGTGCTGTAAATACCCATCTTGACTATTTACAGTTCAATTCAATTTCAGTGAATACCGCTCAAAAATGAAAATCTTTATAAGTATATTTTCACCAAAAAATATATTGAGATATATATCGAAAATCGAGTTTAAGCAAAAATATATAGAGATATACTTTTTTGTCCATATTGCCCAGCCCTACAATAAGCAACAACAATTGAAAATATGGCAAAACGATATAAAAATATATTTTAATATGAACTAATAACAGATTTTTTTGTAATGTATGTATACATTTTTTTAGCCTTTTTAGGCAATCCAATTGACTTTATTTATAAAGCACATTTTAGAAAACAATAAAACTTCACTGCACAGGATAGTTAAAACAAACATTTAGAAGCAGGATGAAGCTAAAAAGAGTCAATTGTAAAAAAAACTAGTGACATTTTTTTTATTTTTTTAAGAAAATCATATTGTCATATCAGATTATTCGCTGACATCATGATGATCACGCCCATAACCACGCCCCAACCGCCACAGGTACTAACAATATCTTAATCTAAATTTAAAAGCTCATGGCTAAATTAGAGCCACTTAATAGGTGTACACTTCATAATCCGAATACTAAATGTTAAGATAGTTGATGACTAGTCGACTATCAATTAGTTTGTTCAATTCATCGGGTAAAACGCACTTTATAGCTTCAATGTGTATTTTGGGGAAAATAGCTGGAATAAACTAATATTTTTCTTCTTGCTACAGCCTTCAAGTCATACCAAAGACTAAAAAAATGGGACACATTACCTCCCTGCTTGGCACTCAGCATCAAGGGTTGGAATTGGGGGTTAAATCACCCAAAATTATTCCCGGGCGCGGCCACCGCTGCTCACTGCTCCCCTTACCTCCCAGGGGGTGAACAAGGGGATGGGTTAAATTTCACCACACCTAGTGTGTGTGTGACAATCATTGGTACACATGTGTGCATGAATTGTTAGTTTTTTTCACAGTTAATGGCACCCAGACACCAACACACTCATGTGAGCTCTAAATAATGACTATTCACATATATAAAGTTCCTGGCACACCATGCAGTCCATATTTTATCAATTGTCATTAGTTGCACTCAAGGGATGTGACGGTAAATGTTAAAACTGTGATTGATAAACCCACTTTGATAAACTTACAGACTAATGACACTGCTCCATTACTGGGGGGGAAAGAGAGCGCTAGCTCTCTAGCTACCTTAAATGCTAACATGAATACAAGAGACTAACATCTTTTCACTATAAGAAAAGACATACCGTATTTCCTTGAATTGCCGCCGGGTATATCGTATGCGCCTGCCTAGAATTACCGCCGGGTCAAACTCGTTTCGCAAAATAATTAGCGCATGCTTAGCATTACCGCCGGGTCAGAATTACCGCCGGATCAAAATTGTTTTGCAAAATATTATTTTTATTAGCGCATGCCTAGAATTACCACCGGGTCAAACTCGTTTCGTAAAATAATTAGCATATGCCTAGAATTTCCGCTGGGTCAAACTCGTCACGTCACGAGTGACACTTCACCTGTCATCATTTTCAAAATGGAGGAGGCTGATTTCAATCATTTAAAATCGCATAAAGGGAAGAAGATAAAGAGCTATTCAGTAGGATTTAAGGTCCAAGCTATTGAATATGCTAAAAAGAACAGTAAGCAGCTATGTTTTATTAATATACCGTAGCTGCGTGTGTCAAATATGAGTCATTAAATGACTCCCGCCTCCTGGTGGTAGAAAGCGCTAGTGATCCCTCTTGCGACTACCTGGCTGCAGAAGAAGTGACAACAAGCAGCAACAGTTAGCAGCGATCGTTTATTTTTTCCTCTCGCTTGCACTTTTAACATGGAGGATTACATATCTAAAATAAACAGTTTTTTAAACTGGATTTTCAATCGAAGCAGGATGTAATAATTAAAGGAAGATCTCCATCGAGACAGAGGGACTTTTAAAACTGAAGAAAGATAAGGAAGACTTCTATAAACAAGTTATCGATGCTTTTGTTCAGAAAGAGCTGCGCATGGACTTCATTTATAAGTAAAGGTAAGACCATAATAACATTTTTTTTATTAAATGTGCTTTTCATGATGGTATCCTTACATCACACTCAAATTTATAAGCGCAGACCTAAATTTACCGCATGCCTTTGGTAAGCGCCGGAGTGAGAAGAGGTTTTAAAATAATTAGCGCATGCTTAAATTTACCGCATGCCTTTGGTAAGCGCCGGAGTGAGAAGAGGTTTTAAATTAATTACCGCCCAAGCGCTAATTCAAGAAAATACGCTACACCAATCGAAACTTAAATAAACACATTGAAGTCAGAACAACTAATATACTCGGAAATGAAGTGCCGGAACCTTATTCGCCTTTTATCGTTCACAAATTAAAATGAAAGAAAATGATTTTAAATAATAATAATAATAATAATAATTTTAACCAGGGCAGCACGGTGGAGGAGGGGTTAGTGCATCTGCCTCACAATACGAAGGTCCTGAGTAGTCTTGGGTTCAATCCCGGGCTCGGGATCTTTCTGTGTGGAGTTTGCATGTCCTCCCCGTGACTGCGTGGGTTCCCTCCGGGTACTCCGGCTTCCTCCCACTTTCAAAGACATGCACCTGGGGATACGTTGATTGGCAACACTAAATTGGCCCTAGTGTGTGAATGTGAGTGTGAATGTTGTCTGTCTATCTGTGTTGGCCCTGCGATGAGGTGGCGACTTGTCCAGGGTGTACCCCGCCTTCCGCCCGATTGTAGCTGAGATAGGCTCCAGCGCCCCCCGCGACCCCAAAGGGAATAAGCGGTAGAAAATGGATGGATGGATGGAATTTTAACCACGCAAATAAAAATAGTGTGGTTCTACAAAAGCCAGAACAACATTTATTGTTTATCTGCCATGAAACTATATTGCGTGTCAATTTATATTAAAAAAAAAAAAGAAAAATTGGTTGAAATATTTTGGTGTGTGTATAAGTAATTTTTTAGCATATACAACAATACTGTGATAACAATTACAACCGTGATCATTTTGGTGACAATAACAGGGATATGAAATTTTCATATCATTACATCCCTAATACACTAATTAAACGATTAGTCAAAGCAACAGAATATAAATCAAAGCTCTTTTTTCTCATTAAATAATTGATTTAGTTGGGATAGGCTCCAGCCACCCCTGCTACTCCAAGAGGGACAAGCAGTAGAAAATGGATGGATGAATTAGGGATGTCCCGATTCAGGTTTTTGCACTTCCGATCCGATACCGATATTGTTTTTGCACTTCCGATCCGATACCGATACTGACCGATACCGATACTGACCGATAATGGCCTATCCGAGCATGTATTAAAGTTTAAAGTTATTTAGCCTACTTAGTTGTCAGAATCATGTTGAAAAGGGTTTAGTACTCTTGATAACAACTAGCCAGCTGAATTAGGTGAGTTTGAATAATACACAATGGTTGGTAACAAGAAACTGACCTGTTTATTCAAGGATAAACACAAAATAGACAAAATTATACATGACAAACAGAAATGGCATCATTGAAACAAGGGCTGGGCGATATGGCCTTTTTTTAATATTGCGATATTTTAAGGCCATATTGCGATACACGATATATATCTCAATATTTTGCCTTAGCCTTGAATGAACACTTGATGCATATAATCACAGCAGTATGATGATTCTATGTGTTTTGATTGATTGATTGAGACTTTTATTAGTAGGTTGCACAGTGAAGTACATATTCCGTACAATTGACCACTAAATGGTAACACCCGAATAAGTTTTTCAACTTGACTTAAATTGATTCATGATACAGATATATACTATCAGATATACAGGTAAAAGCCAGTAAATTAGAATATTTTGAAAAACTTGATTTATTTCAGTAATTGCATTCAAAAGGTGTAACTTGTACATTATATTTATTCATTGCACACAGACTGGATCTCAGGAAACAGAGTGGACCGACACCAGCAGATGAATGGCACCCCAAACCATCACTGATGGTGGAAACTTTACACTAGACTTCAGGCAACGTGGATCCTGTGCCTCTCCTGTCTTCCTCCAGACTCTGGGACCTCGATTTCCAAAGGAAATGCAAAATTTGCATGGTTGGGTGATGGTTTGGGGTGCCATGTCATCTGCTGGTGTCGGTCCACTCTGTTTCCTGAGATCCAGGGTCAACGCAGCCGTCTACCAGCAAGTTTTAGAGCACTTCATGCTTCCTGCTGCTGACCTGCTCTATGGAGATGGAGATTTCAAGTTCCAACAGGACTTGGCGCCTGCACACAGCGCAAAATCTACCCGTGCCTGGTTTACGGACCATGGTATTTCTGTTCTAAATTGGCCCGCCAACTCCCCTGACCTTAGCCCCATAGAAAATCTGTGGGGTATTGTGAAAAGGAAGATGCAGAATGCCAGACCCAAAAACGCAGAAGAGTTGAAGGCCACTATCAGAGCAACCTGGGCTCTCATAACACCTGAGCAGTGCCAGAAACTCATCGACTCCATGCCACGCCGCATTAACGCAGTAATTGAGGCAAAAGGAGCTCCAACCAAGTATTGAGTATTGTACATGCTCATATTTTTCATTTTCATACTTTTCAGTTGGCCAACATTTCTAAAAATCCCTTTTTTGTATTAGCCTTAAGTAATATTCTAATTTTGTGACACACGGAATTTTGGATTTTCATTTGTTGCCACTTCAAATCATCAAAATTAAATTAAATAAACATTTGAATGCATCAGTCTGTGTGCAATGAATAAATATAATGTACAAGTTACACCTTTTGAATGCAATTACTGAAATAAATCAAGTTTTTCAAAATATTCTAATTTACTGGCTTTTACCTGTATACTATCATCATAATACAGTAATCACACAAGATAATCACATTGAATTATTTACATTATTTATAATCCAGGGTGTGGAGGGGGGCGCCGGATGTAAGTGTCAAAAAGACAGCCAAAAGAGTTTGATATGACAATAAATCTAAAGTTAAAGTATAGGGTAGAAATGCACCCATTTGCAGGAAATGTAGTCTTGATTTTCAAAATTTTCTTTCAAGGCTTGCATGTCTACATTAAAACATTCTTCTTCATACTGCATTAATATATGCTACTTTTAAACTTTCATGCAGAGAAGGAAATCACAACTAAAAAAATCACTAATTTTTTCATACGGTGTTGATCTGGAAATTTTTGCCTCGGCATTTTGATGGTGTGGACGTGTGGCACCGAACGGAGATAAGCGTCTCGACAGACGTTATAATATTTGAACAATGATGACGAAAACTGTTTTCTCTGTCGTGTCCGTGTGTCGAAAATTGTTATGCGCTTATTTTTTTATTTGATTTTGTGCGTGGCATATAATTGCTATGCGCAGAGGACGTTTAAACAGTGCGCAATTGCACAAGCGCACACCTTATAGAGAACGTTGGTCACACGGCTGCGCTAGCATCACAGCTAACGTTAGCCATGCTGCTACCTCTCTGCTCGGGGAGGACGTATACGTATGTGACGTATGACGTGACAGTATGTGACGTATGACGTGACAGTATGTGACGTGTGTAAGAAGGTGCGCTTGCTGTCTGTGAGAAGCACAGACACAGAAAAGAGTGAGAAGAGCCTGTCGTGTAATGCCAGCAGCTAAAAGCAACTGCGTGAGAATCCACATACCTGTGGATGTGTTGAAGGTGTGCTGGAAAATGCGGAACGGAAATTAGGGAGCAGCAGAAAAGTGGAATGTACTATTTAAATAGGTGCGTTGGAAAACACGGAGCGGAGTTTTTTTTTAACTGGATCTGGATCGGCATTTTCCCATGCCTTGCCGATACGCATTTTTTTGCAAATATCGGCGGCCAATTCGATCCAAATATCGGATCGGGACATCCCTAGGATGAATGGATTAATAGGTGCCACCCTATTGTCAGCCATGTATTACGTGGTACCTTGAGAGTAAGGTACTTTGAGATTTTTAGCCCGACGAAAAACACAAAGATTTGTATTTAAATACAAGTAAATATATATGTGTAACTGCCCCCCTCCCAGAAGCTCCTGTTTTTTTTAGCAATTGAACATGCAAAAATGTGCCTAAAAAAAGCACAATTTAAAGATGTTTTAGTGTTTTAAGAACTGAAAAATTATTAACAGAGTTTACATATATACAGTGTTGGCGCTAGGAATTTTCAAAATGGGGTCCCAGGTACCCAATCAAGTCATAAATATGGGGTCACCATTTTGAAAACAAATGCTAAATGTATGCATTATCCTGTTACATCTCACCTTCTATATTGTGTTTAGGATAAATGTTGTCATAAACGTTACTTAATTCATTAAAAAAATATTACAAAAGAAACAATTTTTTATGCATATGTAAATGTATTCAGTTATACACATTAATTCACTTTCTTCTTTCCTTCATGGATCTTAACTTTACCGCTGCCGGTAGTTTTTTCTACATTTGTATTTGATACATTGTAGGTGTATTAATTTCAGTATAAAAGTGTAAAAAGTTTTTGGATTCGGTCATGAAATTATGATAATCGTGTGCCAGGGCATGGATGCATATGACAAATTTAATTGATTATTCTCACCTGTATGTACAAACCCCGTTTCTATATGAGTTGGGAAATTGTGTTAGATGTAAATATAAACGGAATACAATGATTTGCAAATAATTTTCAACCCATATTCAGTTGAATATGCTACAAAAACAACTGTTCAAACTGATAAAAAAAAAAAAAGTTTTGCAAATAATCATTAACTTTAGAATTTGATGCCAGCAACACGTGACAAAGAAGTTGGGAAAGGTGGCAATAAATACTGATAAAGTTGAGGAATGCTCATCAAACACTTATTTGGAACATCCCACAGGTGAACAGGCAAATTGGGAACAGGTGGGTGTCATGATTGGGTATAAAAGTAGATTCCATGAAATGCTCAGTCATTCACAAACAAGGATGGAGCGAGGGTCACCACTTTGTCAACAAATGCGTGAGCAATATCACCACGTGGGCTCAGGAACACTTCAGAAACCCACTGTCAGTAACTACAGTTGGTCGCTACATCTGTAAGTGCAAGTTAAAACTCTCCTATGCAAGGCGAAAACCGTTTATCAACAACACCCAGAAACGCCATCTCCGTTGTGGTATTTTAGGCTTCATAATGCGCCACACATTTTCAATGGGAGACAGGTCTGGACTACAGGCAGGCCAGTCTAGTACCCGCACTCTTTTACTAGAAGCCACGTTGATGTAACACGTGGCTTGGCATGGTCTTGCTGAAATAAGCAGGGGCGTCTATGGTAACGTTGCTTGGATGGCAACATATGTTGCTCCAAAACCTGTATGTATCTTTCAGCATTAATGGCGCCTTCACAGATGTGTAAGTTACCCATGTCTTGGGCACTAATACACCCCCATACCATCACAGATGCTGGCTTTTCAACTTTGCGCCTGTAACAATCCGGATGGTTCTTTTCCTCTTTGGTCCAGAGGACACGACGTCCACAGTTTCCAAAAAAAATTTGAAATGTAGACTCGTCAGACCACAGAACACTTTTCCACTTTGTATCAGTCCATCTTAGATGAGCTCAGGCCCAGCGAAGCCGACGGCGTTTTTGGATGTTGTTGATAAACGGTTTTCGCCTTGCACAGGAGAGTTTTAACTTGCACTTACAGATGTAGCGACCAACTGTAGTTACTGACAGTGGGTTTCTGAAGTGTTCCTGAGCCCATGTGGTGATATCCTTTACACACTGATGTCGCTTGTTGATGCAGTACAGCATGAAGGATCGAAGGTCACGGGCTTAGCTGCTTACGTGCAGTGATTTCTCCAGATTCTCTGAACCCTTTGATGATATTACGGACCGTAGATGGTGAAATCCCTAAATTCCTTGCAATAGCTGGTTGAGAAAGGTTTTTCTTAAACTGTTCAACAATTTGCTCACACATTTGTTGACAAAGTGATGACCCTCGCCCCATCCTTGTTTGTGAATGACTGAGCATTTCATGGAATCTACTTTTATACCCAATCATGGCACCCACCTGTTCCCAATTTGCCTGTTCACCTGTGGGATGCTCCAAATAAGTGTTTGATGAGCATTCCTCAACTTTATCAGTATTTATTGCCACCTTTCCCAACTTCTTTGGCATGTGTTGCTGGCATCAAATTCTAAAGTTAATGATTATTTGCAAAAAAAAAAAAAAAGTTTATCAGTTTGAACATCAAATATGTTGTCTTTGTAGCATATTCAACTGAATATGGGTTGAAAATGATTTGCAAATCATTGTATTCCATTTATATTTACAGCTAACACAATTTCCCAACTCATGGAAACGGGGTTTGTACAACATGTAATTTACAGATGATCAAAAGCATTTATTCGGGTCGGAATGTCACATGTTACACCAACAACATTTTGACAATCAAAGCATGATCGCAAGAATCCACATTTTATATCATTGACATCGCTAATAACACGGAAGTGCTGCCGCTGACTGAGCAAGGAACAGAGCTCCGCCCCAATGCGCGCTCCCAGGGGATACAAAATATTTCAGGGACACAGAATTTCGCATGAAATTAAACAAAACAAAACCCAGGCGGAAAGCAATAATTGATAAAAAAACTAGCAAACCAGAGTTTTGACCCACGGAAGGCAGGGTCGGTAAAAAAATTTGAAAAAAATCTGGGTCCTAGGGACGCGTGGACTTCCAGAAATGCGCGTCCTTTTTTTTTCAATGCATAAAAAGACACAAAAAGTGCGTTAATGACAACATTTTAAATACATACCCCACTCATCCAAATGAATCACTGTCTGTTTTAGTCACTATGTTATTTAGTCACTACAGTAATTACAACTTGTGTTCACATCCACAGGAACCACATGAGTTAGCCTACTCTATACAGTATTTACAACCTTACTAGTGTTCACTTCACAGCCACAGATGGTTCATCTAGTTATTTACATAATTTAAACATTACTTTGGTTCATTCACACATTACTTTGGCATTTTTGCTTTGTTTGCCTTCCTGGCAAATTTCTGAGCAGTTTGCATTTTCCTTTTTGTTTCTGCTTTAGTGGATTCCGCCTTGGAATTTATAGCCAATTTCTGGCTCTTCGACTCCCTCTCCACTTCTAACTGCTCCAAATGCAAAAATCATAAAGAGTACAAATAATGTTTATTCTATTAGCTAACTTTCTTTATCTGAATCACCATTTGTGATTTATAGCATGAAATAACAAATATTTTGCAGTCATGTTGTTTGTTTCAAAATGATTCAATGTCAAAATATAAACAGTAGAAATTATGAACAAAATGTCAGCTACTATCTTGTTGTAAAACACCAATAAAAATGAAATGTAGCATTTAGACAGCCTATACTGTAGCAAAAGTCATCACATGTCTGCCACAATCATGTGTGTTCTTAAATGTGCATTCCACGTCTTCCATGTCAAGATTTGATTTGGGCTTACAAGGAAACAACTAAAATGAATAGGTTGGGCATTGTTTATCAAGATGCATACATTTGTCCAAATGTGGCCAAGTAGACGCATTGTGGGTTTCCTGGACATCGTCGACATCGCTAAAAGAAAAACCTAAGGAAGAGAATCCCCCCTGCCATCTTCCACTAGTTTTTTTAATATACAAATCACCCGCTTGAATATTCCCTCTTCTCTTCTCCGACTCTCTTGTTGAAGGGTCCCTTCCTGGTTCGATGACCCACCCTATCTTGCCTCTGATGGGCCTGTCCGTAATGTTTTGCCCTAATCTAACCGATCATGACTCATCATAGTAAACCAACCAACCAACCAATCATTGATTTTCTTGTACGTAAACCAACCAATCATCACTGATGTTTCCCGTATATTTTGTCCCCTGCCCGTGGAGTTGCTTCACTACGTAGCTTTGATTTTTAAGTTAATCGTTTTTAATGGAAAACCGTAGTTTTTACCACTAGATTATAAAAAATCTTACTCTTTACGGGAAAAACCGGAGTTGTTGGCATATATGGCAAAGAGGCGGATTAAGATTTTAACACACATTGTAGGTCCGAAAAAAACGAAGAAAAACGGAAAATAATTGTTTTATATTTTTACAGAGATAAAAAAGACGGATTTCCAACTATAGACGGAAAAATCACATGCTTGTATACAATAAATGTACATTAGGCCGTTGATAGAGGTTTTATTAATATCATTATATCGTGATAATGCATGTTGATAACACATTCTAGCATTGTCCCGCAAATATGACAGCAACAAGAGAACGGATTCATCCACAAATTATTGTAGCATCCTTGCTGGCCGCTAATTACCTTCTACAGTGCAAAACCACTTCTACATCAGCAATCCTCGCCTCCATGCTGGCAAATAAACCGTTTAGTATCATTATCACTGGAGGATGCACAATAGCTAATATGCTATACTACACACTGTAGGAGGATACAATAAGTCATACCAACAGCTAAGCAAGAGCTCTTGAATGGAAACAGAAGTGTGTGGATCGGTACAAATATCGACAGCTACAATACAAAGTATAGTATCAGTAAATTGTCGATAACGCAGTGATTAGATAGATATTTTGTGTTATCACAAAATCTTTTTTGTTGTTTTTGTTATTGTTTACAAATGCAGGAAACAAGTCTCTGGACACAGGAGTGATAAGAACAAAATCCACATGATTTAAATTAGAGCCAATAGTAGAAAGTAGGGCTGGGCGATATATCGAATATACTCGATATATAGCGGGTTTGTCTCTGTGCGATATAGATAATGAACTATATCGTGATATTCGAGTATACGTTCTCACGCAGTTGCTTTTAGCTGTGGGCATTACACTACAGGCGTTTCTCACTCTTTCTTGTCTCCTTCTCACAGAGACATAAAACAAGCAAATCTTCTTACATAAGTCACATACTGTCGCGCGTGCAACGTCACACGCCCTCGCAGAGCAGAGAGGTAGCAGCGTGGGTAACGTTAGCTGTGATGCTAGCGGAGAGGTGCGGGTGGTAATACGAAAGAGAGAAGGTGCCAATCTGGTAACAAATGAAGGAATAATTAATTCCCAAGAAAAACAGCAGGGTCCATCGTCTGGCGGTGGTTTTGCTTCAAGCGGAAATATGTCGAAGAGAACAGTTCTATGTCAAGTAATATGTCAGTAATATGTCAAAAACGTTTCTACAAAAAGTAGCAGCTCTACCAATGTAGCATAATTTGAAAAGTCACCCACTAGAGAATGAAGAGTGCTTGAAACGCCGCATGTTAACATCTCCGTTCGGTGCCACAGCCAAAAAAATGCAGAAGCAACCATTTCCAGATCAACACCGTATGAAAAAATAGTCAAAAACAGAAGGAGATAACGCAGTAACCTACCACATAGTGAAGGATGTACACTATTTGATTTCCTATTATGCAGCTCATTTTTATTTGACAGTTATTGAAATATTTTGTGTGACATCATGCACAAAAGTGCACTTTTATTTGTTTTAAACTATTGTAGTGGCGTTCTGTACAAAACGTACACTTTAATTTAGTATTGTTTTGATATGTCATCTTAGTGACATTTTGCACAAAAGTGCACTAATAGCATGTTTTAAAATGTCACTTTCTGTTTTGGAAATTACATGAATGTTTGTGCCACTGCTTAATAACTGTTTAATAAATACAGTTTTGGTAAATTGACTTAGTTGTGATTTCCCTCTCTGCATGAAAGTTTAAACTGAGCATATATTAATGCAGTATGAAGAAGAATGTTTTAATGTAGACACATAGAATCATCATACTGGTGTGATTATATGCATCAAGTGTTAATTCAAGGCTAAGGCAAAATATCGAGATATATATCATGTATCGTGACATGGCCTAAAAATATTGAGATATTAATAAAAGGCCATATAGCCCAGCCCTAGTAGAAAGTAACTCATGTATTTAATTTATATCGTTACAATGCCATCATGTGATTTTGTCTGATTATAATTATGGTCAAACATTTATCATTCAATCATTTTGAAAATTAGAAGGATCAGCAGAGGTATGACCAATACTGCCCCTTTAACGACTGTACTTAGTATTGATCGATACACAAATTTAACAAAAATGTAAAAGTATCAAATAACAGAAGAATATGTGTTTATTATATTTAAACAGAAAATAGAACCATGTTAAAACAGAAAGAAACCAGATATTAACAGTAAATTAACAAGTAGAATAATAATAATATTTGGGGGGAAATAGTACAACTGGAAATTATGCAATATGTGACTGCATATGTCAGCAGCAAAATTTGAAGACTTTGTACCCATTTTGAAATGGTTCGCTTATCGCTTATCATACAAATAACATTGTGAAAAAAAACTCTTATTGCATGAGGCTGCAATATATATCAGATTATATATCATATCACACTCTTTTTTTTTTTTTGCCTTTTTTAAAAAAATGACTGACATGGCCATTTGTGTAAATTCAATGACGACGTAGTTTGCAAACATCCCCCCACTGCAACTCACCATCCCAAATAGATTGCAGTGCAGTGCAGAGGTTTCAAAACCTTCTCGCTGTGTGCACTTGTAAAGGACAGCTACACATGTATCAAGTTTATTGTTAGTCCTTTTTTCCATTATTGATTACTATTTGAAAGAGTTAAAAAAAAATAGATTTTTAATGTGTAATAACAAAACTAACTGGAAATCTCATACAAAAAAATAAAACATAAGGTAGCAAGAAATATTTCTATAATGAATAATGCTAAATATTTTCTCTACCAAAAATCACAACACATTCTTTATTATTTGTTAGTGTAACCATATCAGAGTTATTGTGTAGAAATATGGGGAACTAATGTGTTACAAAAAAAAACAGTTAGAACAATACAAAATGTTGGATATAGAGAACATAGAAACCCTTAATCTATTAAATCCAAAATATTGAAATTCAATGATTTGGTAAATTTGCAAACTGATAGAATTATGCCCAAAGCAAATTATAACCTGCTACCAGGAATGTACAACAGACTATCTTTGAATCTCAGTAAAACTAAAATAATGCTATTTGATAACAGTAAAAGGGAAAGTCAAACACAAATACAAATAGACAGAGTAGACATTGAAAGGGTAAAAGAAATCACATTCTTGGGTGTAATAATAGATGCTAAAACCTCTTGTAAAAAATATACAACATAAAGTAGCAAGAAACACGTCAATAATGAATAAAGCAAAATATGTTCTGGATCAAAAATCTCTTCACATTCTCTACTGCTCAGTAGCGTTACCATATCTGAGTTACTGTGTAGAAATATGGGAAAACAACTACAAATGTGAGCTTCATTCACTAACGGTGTTACAAAAAATATCAATTAGAATAATACATAAGGTTGGATATAGAGAACATACAAACCCTTTATTTATTGAATCAAAAATATTGGAATTCAACGATTTGGTGCATTTGCAAACATCTAGAATGGTGTACAAAGCAAACTATAACCTCCTATGTACAACAATTCGTCAGAAGAAGACAAATATAATCTGAGAGGAAAATCTAATTTAAAACATTTTTATGCGTGTACAACACTTAAAACAATTAGCATATCCATATGTGGAATTAAATGATGGAATGAAAGAAATCACACGAAGCACCAATATGATTCAGTTTAAGAGACTGTTCACACTACAAGTGTTCAAAAAGTACAAAGAATAACAATTATGATGAACATCTTGAACCTTTTTTTTTTAGAGCTATCCATCCATCCATTTTCTACCGCTTATTCCCTTTTGGGGTCGCGGGGGGCGCTGGAGCCTATCTCAGCTACAATCGGGCGGAAGGCGGGGTACACCCTGGACAAGTCGCCACCTCATCACAGGGCCAACACAGATCGACAGACAACATTCACACTCACATTCACACAATGATTATGTATTTAATATTTGTTTACTTACTTATAGTACACTACCGGTATTTATTTATCCACTATTATGTTACTAACAGAGAACAACAAAATGGGATAAAATTGCTATGGTATGAAAAGAGGTACGATTAAAAAAGCTCTGCTTCTTCCTACTCCTTTTCAGATGTGCTTAATGAAACAATTGGAAATATGTGATGCATTACATTGTATCGTATGCATGTTCGAAATAAACTGAAACTGAACTGAACTGAAAATATTGAAACTCAATGATTTGGTAAATTTGCAAAACGCTATTATGCACAAAGCAAATTATAACCTCCTACCAGGAATGTACAACAATTATTCTCAACAAAAGAGAAATATAACCTTAAACAAAAATATAACTTAAAACAATTGTATGGGCGTACAACATTTAAAACGTATAGTATTAACAGTATGTAGAATTAAATTATAGAATGGATTTAGCAAAGAAGCAAATAAATGCATTAATTTGATGCTGTTTAAGAAACTGTTCAAACTACAAGTGTTTACAAGAAAGAAGAATTATGATAAACATCTTTAACTTATTGAAATAGGACATTATTTCATTAATATAATCATAACTGACCGAACTATTTATGAAGAGAACTGTTGTATTTCGAAATAATTTATGTTAATTGTGTAAAAATTGAGAACATGAAGTGAACATATGTGTTAGTAATTGCTATGAGGTAGAAAAGGGGTACGATTAAATAAACCTTGTTTCTTCCAACTCCTTTTCGCACATGTTGAAAAGAAAAATTTAAATATGTAAAATATGTGATGTATCATATTGAAACTGTATACATGTTTGAAATAAACTTCAACCAACCTTAGACTTAACACAAACAGGAGCTGACATGTTGTGTTGGGGTTAGAAATGGTATTACATTGCAACAGTCAAAAGCAGAGAAGTCCAAACTTTTTTCATCAAGAGACACATTCTTAAAAACCTAAAAATGCATTATAAGACATTTAGATTTTTTTTAAAGCTAAAAAAGCTACTGTTTATGTAGAATAAAAAACAGTAATGTCAGCTTTTGATTATCCGTAACACTTTTTCTCATACATTATGGTGTTTTGCATTTTCCCCTCCCATATTGCTGTTTGTTTTTGTGTGTATTTTTACAATGTGCCGTGGGCTTACAGAACTATTATCGGCGGACCACAAATGGCGTGGAACGCCCCTGGTCTATACAAAACAGTTTTACGGTATCACCGTTTTCTCGTAATGTATACAAACTGAAACATAAACATTTGTACGAGGAATATAAAAGTGGTAGTTAATTTGCAGGGATCCTGCCATTGCACTAATACAAGCAGTACACTAATACTAGTACATTTCCAATTATCATTTTCAAATATCCATATGTCAATGAAATCACCTGGCGACTTAACAAAAACACACTGTAATGTTAAACACGCAAATAAAGATATTCTTTCAGCGTGTATAGAGAGGGGAACATGGCAACGAGTGTGGTTTAAACTATTATTCGTACTTGTGGTCATTATTAATAACAGAAATGTAGTAATGCTGGATGACATATTTGTGAATGTTAGGAGAAAATACTCAATGCTCAGTAATGTGTAGCAAACACATTACGATGCAACGATAAAGTATCGTTTGTCCATATGTAACGTGTACTAACCAGATGGTTGTAGAAAGCTTCATTATCGCCACCATGCTTGATTTAGTCCAGTTTTATAGCGGTAAAAACCAGCAGAAAGGCGGGTCCAGCTAAGCTAGCTGCCATGTTAGCCGTCCGCCATGATGAAAGCTGCTGTGACAAGATGTTACATCATCAACATGACGCTGCGTCTACTTCTCCACTCAGGAAGTTCCGTTCTTCACAAGTCATGATAACAACCTTGACAGCAACACTTCTCGGACATGTTTTCAGCGTGTTGAATCTGGGCATAACCACTACAGCAATGTACTACAAACATACAAAACATGTCTATATTCACATGCACACTTTATTAAAGGTAATGTTTTCAACGACTTGCTTGTCCATCCCATCCATCCATTTACTACCGCTTGTCCCTTTCTGGGGTCGCGGGGGGTTGCTGGAGCCTATCTCAGCTGCATTCGGACGGAAGGCAGGGTACCCCTGGACAAGTCGCCACCTCATCACAGGGCCAACGACTTGCTTGTGCATACATGTAATGGAATTGCAGGTTTTTTTGTTTTGTTTTTAACTTAAATTCACATGTGCGTCTCTAATCATTGTTGATTTAGGTTGCACATTAGAGTTACAGGAAAAAGAAGGGAGTTATTCCCTTTCATAAAAACGTTATCATAATGACATTATGATATGATAAATGGGTCCAAAAAGTATTTGATAAAGTTGTTATTGAATACTTTTTTTGTCCCATTTGCTTTTAACAAAATAAATCAAGTATTGTGAGTGTATCTTACCTTTCTGTATTTGTATCTGAAGCAACAATCGCTATCCTCCATGAAAAGGTACTTTGTATGATCACATTCATTTTGTCTTAAAGTCCAGTTTAGAGAAGTATTTAATCTTGGATACAGTATTAAACAGTGTTGGGACTAGTTTCGGCGGTAACTAGTAATCAAACGCGTTATTTGTTATATTCAGTAACTCAGTTACTACAAGATGTGTTACTGCGTTATTTTACGTTATTTTTTTTATGTAGTATCGGCTAGAAACAGAAGATCTGAGTGTGTTTTATTGCAGCGCTGCGGTGGAAAAGAAAAGGCGTGCTTTGTGTGGGTGGGGGGGTGGGGGGGGGCTCCCATACCGTAGTTGGGGGGCACAGGGGAGACGTTCCTCCAGGGCCTATGTACTTCGGGGCTAACAACCAGGGGCGCCGCTAGGGATTTTGGGCCCCATGAAAATAATCTTTACAGGGCCCCCAACACAGTGTCATTATTTTTTTCTGTATTATAATTTCATCATCATTAGGGGCCTCTCTGGGCCCCCCTCCATCATGGGCCCCGAGAATCCGTCTCCTTTACCCCCCCTTTTCGGCGCCCCTGCTAACAACCTTCACTTTACCCGGAAGTGGGTCTTTACAACTGAGGGTGAATGACGAGCCCGGCGGTTTGTTGCACCTTTGTGACTTTATTGGACGCAGCCATCCACCAAGCTATAGAGCACCTGCACGCACTCACTGTCGCCGGTCCCTCACTTCTCTCGCCCACTCACTCACTGACGTCACTCACCTCGCATGCTGTCATATCTTAAAGGGCCACATACACACACACACACACACTACTCTCAAAACAACTAACATGACATCATGGTGAAGCCAGAAGTCGAGTGTCTTAACATTCTCACTACTTTTCTTTTGTCGAGCACAAAGAAAATAACCATCCATCCATCCATCCATCTTCTTCCGCTTATCCGAGGTCGGGTCGCGGGGGCAGCAGCGTAAGCAGGGAAGCCCAGACTTCCCTCTCCCCAGCCACTTTGTCCAGCTCTTCCTGTGGGATCCCGAGGCGTTCCCAGGCCAGCCGGGAGACATAGTCTTCCCAACGTGTCCTGGGTCTTCGCCGCGGCCTCCTCCCGGTCGGACGTGCCCTAAACACCTCCATAGGGAGGCGTTCGGGTGGCATCCTGACCAGATGCCCGAACCACCTCATCTGGCTCCTCTCGATGTGGAGGAGCAGCGGCTTTACTTTGAGCCTAGAAATTCTGTCCATAAAAGTTATGAACAGAATCGATGACAAAGGGCAGCCTTGGCGGAGTCCAACCCTCACTGGAAACGTGTCCGACTTACTACCGGCAATGCGGACCAAGCTCTGGCACTGATCATACAGGGAGCGAACTGCCACAATCAGACAGTCCGATACCCCAAACTCTCTGAGCACTCCCCACAGGACTTCCCGAGGGACACGGTCGAATGCCTTCTCCAAGTCCACAAAGCACATGTAGACTGGTTGGGCAAACTCCCATGCACCCTCAAGGACCCTGCCGAGAATATAGAGCTGGTCCACAGTTCCACGACCAGGACGAAAACCACACTGTTCCTCCTGAATCCGAGGTTCGACTATCCAGCGTAGCCTCCTCTCCAGTACACCTGAATAGACCTTACCGGGAAGGCTGAGGAGTGTGATCCCACGATAGTTAGAACACACCCTCCGGTGCCCCTTCTTAAAGAGAGGAACCACCACCCCGGTCTGCCAATCCAGTGGTACCTCCCCCGATGTCCACGCGATGCTGCAGACTCTTGTCAACCAAGACAGCCCCACAGCATCCAGAGCCTTAAGGAACTCCGGGCGGGTCTCATCCACCCCCGGGGCCCTGCCACCGAGGAGCTTTTTAACTACCTCAGCAACCTCAGCCCCAGAAATAGGAGAGCCCACCACAGACTCCCCAGGCACTGCTTCCTCATAGGAAGACGTGTTGGTGGGATTGAGGAGGTCTTCGAAGTATTCCCTCCACCGATCCACAACATCCGCAGTCGAGGTCAGCAGAACACCATCCTCGCCATACACGGTGTTGATAGTGCACTGCTTCCCCTTCCTGAGGCGGCGGGTGGTGGTCCAGAATTGCTTTGAAGCCGTCCGGAAGTCGTTTTCCATGGCCTCACCAAACTCCTCCCATGTCCGAGTTTTTGCCTCTGCGACCGCTGAAGCCGCACACCACTTGGCCTGTCGGTACCTGTTCGCTGCCTCAGGAGTCCTATGAGCCAAAAGAACCCGATAGGACTCCTTCTTCAGCTTGACGGCATCCCTCACCGCCGGTGTCCACCAACGGGTTCTAGGATTACCGCCACGACAAGCACCAACTACCTTGCGGCCACAGCTCCAATCATCCGCCTCGACAATAGAGGCGCGGAACATGTTCCATTCGGACTCAATGTCCAGCACCTCCCTCGTGACATGTTCAAAGTTCTTCCGGAGGTGGGAATTGAAACTCTCTCTGACAGGAGACTCTGCCAGACGTTCCCAGCAAACCCTCACAATGCGTTTGGGCCTGCCAGGTCTGTCCGGCATCCTCCCCCACCATCGCAGCCAACTCACCACCAGGTGGTGATCGGTAGAAAGCTCCGCCCCTCTCTTCACCCGAGTGTCCAAAACATGAGGCCGCAAATCTGATGACACAACTACAAAGTCGATCATGGAACTGCGGCCTAAGATGTCCTGGTGCCAAGTGCACATATGGACACCCTTATGTTTGAACATGGTGTTCTTTATGGACAATCTGTGACGGGCACAAAAGTCCAATAACAAAACACCGCTCGGGTTCTGATCCGGGCAGCCATTCTTCCCAATCACGCCTCTCCAGGTTTCACTGTCGCTGCCAACATGAGCATTGAAGTCCCCCAGTAGAACAAGGGAATCACCCGGGGGAGCACTTTCCAGTACTCCCTCGAGTGAATCCAAAAAAGGTGGGTACTCTGAGCTGCGGTTTGGCGCGTAAGCGCAAACCACAGTCAGGACCCGTTCCCCCACCCGAAGGAGGAGGGAAGCTACACTCTCGTCCACCGGGTTGAACTCCAACGTGCAGGCTCTGAGCCGGGGGGAAACAAGAATTTCCACCCCAGCCCGTCGCCTCTCACTGCCAGCAATGCCAGAGTGGAAGAGAGTCCAGCCCCTCTCGAGAGAACTGGTTCCAGAGCCCTTGCTGTGCGTCGAAGTGAGTCCGACTATATCTAGCCGGAACTTCTCCACCTCGCGCACTAACTCAGGCATCCCAAGAGCTAGCTTCTGTAGCCGAGGATCGGACCGCCAAGTGCCCTGCCCTCGGCTGCCGCCCAGCTCACATCGCACCCGACCTCTATGATCCCTGCTATGGGTGGTGAGCCCATTGGAGGGGGGACCCACGTTGCCTCTTCGGGCTGTGCCCGGCCGGGCCCCATGGGAACAGGCCCGGCCACCAGGCGCTCGCCATCGTGCCCCACCTCCGGGCCTGGCTCCAGAGGGGGCCCCGGTGACCCGCGTCCGGGCAAGGGAAATCTGGGTACATAAAATTTTAGTTAAATGTAAGTTGTGTCTAGGATCAAATATCTACTTAAAGTTAAAGTTAAAGTGCCATTATGTTGCAGCTATTTAAAATAGTTTTGTCAATTTGTTCTGGCCTGAAATAAATTGGCCCTTTGAAACATATCTTTGTCTTTGTGTGTTGTATGTAGACCACATTGCTTAGCAGAGTTTAGTGATGCAAATGCATGTCAAGTTGATCAACAGATTGTATTATTCTCCAGTGCAATAACAGTACTGAAATGAAGGTTAAAAGGGCATTAATGGGAGCCTTAAAAAAAGGACGAAAAAATAAGTAACTAAATAGTTACTTTTCACAGTAACGCATTACTTTTTGGTGTAAGTAACTGAGTTAGTAACTGAGTTACTTTTGAAATAAAGTAACTAGTAACTGTAACTAGTTACTGGTTTTCAGTAGCTAACCCAACACTGGTATTAAATCCTCCATATTGGCAGAAACATTCATTTAATTCAATTTCATTCCAAGCAATAAAACAATATTTTTGCATCTGACAAAAAACACCCACAAACGCTGGCTTACTGTAATAAAAATGTCATGTTTGTTATAAATAAAGGTTACAGTTAAAGTTAAAGTACCAATGATTGTCACACACACACTAGGTGTGGCGAGATTATTCTCTGCATTTGACCCATCACCCTTGATCACCCCCTGGGAGGTGAGGGGAACAGTGGGCAGCAGCGGTGGCCGCGCCCGGGAATCATTTTGGTGATTTAACCCCCAATTCCAACCCTTGATGCTGAGTGCCAAGCAGGGAGGTAATGGGTCCCATTTTTATAGTCTTTGGTATGACTCGGCCGGGGTTTGAACTCACAACCTACCGATCTCAGGGCGGACACTCTAACCACTAGGCCACCGTTTAAAAAAACCCCACTGTGTGTAGCTGTGGAGGCACTACCTATGGCTGCCTCACTTCTCGTCTGCCTTGTAATTTTGATCAGGAAATACGGAATTTCCGCGATTTTGACCATGCAAATGATCAAAATATACAGGATTCAGACCAAAAAAAATATTCAAACTTATTTTATTTTATTACTTCGTTTTTGAACATCTCATGGTTAAGTCGCCTGGTGGCAAAGTGAGGCACTGCCTCACTTGCCTCCCCTGACAGCACATCACTGTTACACACAGTAATAATAATGATTATTGATTTATTTGTATTACACTTTACATTTGAATAACAAATCTCAAAGTGCTACAGAGTAAAACATCACAAAAGCAATAAAACAAGACAGTCAATCAATCAATCAATGTTTATTTATATAGCCCTAAATCACAAGTGTCTCAAAGGGCTGCACAAGCCCCAACGACATCCTCGGTTCAGAGGGCAAGGAAAAACTCACAACCCAGTGGGACGTCTATGTGAATGACTATGAGAAACCTTGGAGAGGACCACAGATGTGGGTGGCTCCCTCCCTCTAGGGGAGACCGGATGCAATGGATGTCGAGTGGGTCTTGCATAATAAACAGTAAAAAAAAAAACAATATTAAAATTAGCTATATGCTTTTTTGAAAAGGTAGGTTTTTAGCCCATTTTTAAAAGCATCCACCGTCTGTGGGGCCCTGGGGTGGTCAGGAAGGGTGTTCCACAGACGGGGAGCAGCAGCTTCAAAAGCTCTGCCCCCCATGGTCTTAGCCATGTCCTCATACTTGCCAACCTTTAGACCTCCGATTTCGGGAGGTGGGGGTTGGGCGTTGGGGGGCGTGGGCGGGGGGGTGGGGAGGGGGCGTGGTTGGGGCGTGGTTAAGAGGGGAGGAGTATATTTACAGCTAGAATTCACCAAGTCAAGTATTTCATATGTATATATATATATATATATATATATATATATATATATACACATATCTCCTCTCTGAACTGTCACCTTACCGTGGTAGAGGAGTTTGCGTGTCCCAATGATCTTAGGAGCTATGTTGTCTGGTAGGGTCTCCCAAGACAAACAGGTCCTAGGTGAGGGATCAGACAAAGAGCAGCTCGAAGACTTCTATGGGAATGAACCAACAAAGACTCAGATTTCCCTCACCCGGACGCGGGTCACCTGGGACCCCCTATGAAGCCAGGCCCGGAGTTGGGGCACGATGGCGAGCGCCTGTGTGGCTCCCTCCCTCTAGGGGAGACCGGATGCAATGGATGTCGAGTGGGTCTTGCATAATAAACAGTAAAAAAAAAAAACAATATTAAAATTAGCTATATGCTTTTTTGAAAAGGTAGGTTTTTAGCCCATTTTTAAAAGCATCCACCGTCTGTGGGGCCCTGGGGTGGTCAGGAAGGGTGTTCCACAGACGGGGAGCAGCAGCTCCCCACCCCCCCCGTGGGCGGGGGGGTGGGGAGGGGGCGTGGTTGGGGCGTGGTTTAGAGGGGAGGAGTATATTTACACACAGCCCGAAGAGGCAACGTGGGTCACTCCTCCAATGGGCTCACCACTCATGGGAGGGGCCATAGAAGTCGGGTGCATTGTGAGCTGGGCGGAAGCCGAAGGCAGGGCACTTGGCGGTCCGATCCTCGGCTACATAAGCTAGCTCATGGGACGTGGAACGTCACCTCGCTGGGGGGAAGGAGCATGAGCTAGTGCGCAAGGTAGAGAAGTTCCGGCTAGATATAGTCGGACTCACCTCGACGCACAGCAAGGGCTCTGGAACCAGTTCACTCGAGAGGGGTTGGACTCTCTTCCACACTGGCGTTGCACGCAGTGAGAGGCGACAAGCTGGGGTAGCAATTCTTGTTGCCCCCCGGCTCAAAGCCTGCACGTTGGAGTTCAACCCGGTGGACGAGAGGGTAGCCTCCCTCCGCCTTCGGGTGGGGGGACGGGTCCTGACTGTTGTTTGTGCTTACGCACCAAACAGCAGTTCAAAGTACCCACCCTTTTTGGATGCACTCGAGGGAGTACTGGAAAGTGCTCCCCCGGGTGATTACCTTGACTTCAACGCTCATGTTGGCAACGACAGTGAAACCTGGAGAGGCGTGATTGGGAAGAATGGCCGCCCGGATCTGAACCCGAGTGGTGTTTTGTTATTGGACTTTTGTGCTCGTCACAAATTGTCCATAACAAACACCATGTTCAAACATAAGGGTGTCCATATGTGCACTTGGCACCAGGACACCCTAGGCCGCAGTTCCATGATCGACTTTGTAGTTGTGTCATCGGATTTGCGGCCTCGTGTTTTGGACACTCGGGTGAAGAGAGGGGCGGAGCTTTCTACAGATCACCACCTGGTGGTGAGTTGGCTGCGATGGTGGGGGAGGATGCCGGACAGACAGGCCCAAATGCATTGCGAGGGTCTGCTGGGAACGTCTGGCAGAGTCTCCTGTCAGAGAGAATTTCAATTCCCACCTCCGGGAGCACTTTGAACATGTCACGAGGGAGGTGCTGGACATTGAGTCCGAGTGGACCATGTTCCGCGCCTCTATTGTCGAGGCGGCTGATTGGAGCTGTGGCCGCAAGGTAGTTGGTGCCTGTCGTGGCAGTAATCCTAGAACCCGTTGGTGGACACCGGCGGTGAGGGATGCCGTCAAGCTGAAGAAGGAGTCCTATCGGGTTCTTTTGGCTCATAGGACTCCGGAAGCAGCGGACAGGTACCGACAGGCCAAGCGGTGTGCGGCTTCAGCGGTCGCAAAGGCAAAAACTCAGACATGGGAGGAGTTCGGGGAAGCCATGGAAAACGACTTCCGGACGGCTTCGAAGCGATTCTGGACCACCATACGCCGCCTCAGGAAGGGGAAGCAGTGCACTGTCAACACCGTGTATGGTGCGGATGGTGTTCTGCTGACCTCGACTGCGGATGTTGTGGATTGGTGGAGGGAATACTTCGAAGACCTCCTCAATCCCACCAACACGTCTTCCTATGAAGAAGCAGTGCCTGGGGAATCTGTGGTGGGCTCTCATATTTCTGGGGCTGAGGTTGCTGAGGTAGTTAAAAAGCTCCTCGGTGGCAAGGCCCCGGGGGTGAATGAGACCCGCCCGGAGTTCCTTAAGGCTCTGGATGCTGTGTGGCTGTCTTGGTTGACAAGACTCTGCAGTATCGCGTGGACATCGGGGGCGGTACCTCTGGATTGGCAGACCGGGATGGTGGTTCCTCTCTTTAAGAAGGGGAACCGGAGGGTGTGTTCTAACTATCGTGGGATCACACTCCTCAGCCTTCCTGGTAAAGTTTATTCAGGTGTACTGGAGAGGAGGCTACGCCGGATAGTCGAACCTCGGATTCAGGAGGAACAGTGTGGTTTTCGTCCTGGTCGTGGAACTGTGGACCAGCTCTATACTCTCGGCAGGGTCCTTGAGGGTGCATGGGAGTTTGCCCAACCAGTCTACATGTGCTTTGTGGACTTGGAGAAGGCATTCGACCGTGTTCCTCGGGAGGTCCTGTGGGGAGTGCTGGTGAAGAAGGAGCTGAGCCGGAAGGCAAAGCTCTCAATTTACCGGTCGATCTACGTTCCCATCCTCACCTATGGTCATGAGCTTTGGGTTATGACCGAAAGGACAAGATCACGGGTACAAGCGGCTGAAATGAGTTTCCTCCGCCGGGTGACGGGGCTCTCCCTTAGAGATAGGGTGAGAAGTTCTGTCATCCGGGGGGAGCTCAAAGTAAAGCCGCTGCTCCTCCACATCGAGGGGAGCCAGATGAGGTGGTTCGGGCATCTGGTCAGGATGCCACCCGAACGCCTCCCTAGGGAGGTGTTTAGGGCACGTCCAACCGGTAGGAGGCCACGGGGAAGACCCAGGACACGTTGGGAAGACTATGTCTCCCGGCTGGCCTGGGAACGCCTCGAGATCCCCCGGGAGGAGCTGGACGAAGTGGCTGGGGAGAGGAAAGTCTGGGCTTCCCTGCTTAGGCTGCTGCCCCCGCGACCCGACCTCGGATAAGCGGAAGAAGATGGATGGATGGATGGATGGATATATATATATAAGAAATACTTGACTTTCAGTTAATTCTAGCTATATATATTTTTTTATTTTTTTATTTTTATTTTATATATATATATATATATATATATAAATATATATATAAATATATATATATATATATATATATATATATATAAAAGAAATACTTGAATTTCAGTTTTCATTTATTTACACATATACACACACATAACACTCATCTACTCATTGTTGAGTTAAGGGTTGAATTGTCCATCCTTGTTCTATTCTCTGTCACTATTTTTCTAACCATGCTGAACACCCTCTCTGATGATGCATTGCTGTGTGGCACGCACAAAAGTGCTTTCATCAAATGCACTAGAGTCTGGAATCTTCCATCTCTCCCTAGCATGGCCCAAAATCGATCAATATTTGCTTCCTGAGGAAGATCTTCACTGCCAAGCACTTGGTAGTCCACTACTTCTTCCCAGCTGCGGCTTGGAACTTACAAGCGTATTTCTTCATCTTACTCGTCGTCGGCGTCGCCACGGCTGTATCTTCCTCGTTCTTCTGCTTCGTCTCCTTGTTGTGTGCGCAGTTGTGCACTGCACTCTCTAAAAGCCGTAGATGTTATTGTCACATATGCATGTACAGTAGATGGCAGTTTTGCCCTGTTTAAGAGTGTCACAACATTGCTGTTTACGGCAGACGAACTGCTTTACGGTAGACGAAAACGTGACTGCTGTTGTTGTGTGTTGTTACCGCGCTGGGAGGACTTAAATGAAACTGCCTAACAATAAACCCACATAAGAAACCAAAAACTCGCCCTCAATCATTCGACAGTTATAACGTGATTGGGCAGACACGCTGTTTATATTGTGGGAAAGCGGACGTGAAAACAGGCTGTCCTCACTCAGGTCCGCATGGAGCTGGAGGGGGCGTGGCCTCCAGCTCCGGCTGAAAATCGGGAGATTTTCGGGAGAATATTTGTCCCGGGAGGTTTTCGGAAGAGGCGCTGAATTTCGGGAGTCTCCCGGAAAATTCGGGAGGGTTGGCAAGTATGCAGACGGTGCTGTTGGCCTGAGCGGGTCCTAGCTGAGGTGTGTGGTGTGAGGAGGTCAGAGAGGTAAGTGGGGCATCACTGTGCAGACAGTGGTGGGTGTGCAGGAGGACCTTGTACTCAATGCGGGCGGTGACGGAGAGCCAATGAAGGGTGCAGAGGATGAGGGGTGGTGTGCTCATACTTCCACACCCTCATCAGGACCCTGGCAGTGCTGATCTGAACTTACTGTAGCTTTTGGAGACTCCTGCCAGGGATCCCGTTATAGCGTTACAGTAATCCTGGAGGAGACAAAGGCATGGACAAGCTGCTTCGCAGCTGGAAGGGAGAAGAAGGGGCGGAGTTTGAACAGTAACACTGCGTTTTAATATAGGGGAATAAAACATTCTACTTAAATAATAATTTAAATTAAATACTTTACTTAAATAATGAATTACATATTTGGTGTACCACAAGAAGCCCGCATACAACCAGTAGTATATGTACCAAATTTTCGGAACTACTGCATTGGCCAATAATGATAGGAAACTTGTATACCATGGAAACAATTAAGTAGGAAGCAGAAAAAAACAATTAACCATGGATGACAAAAGGACTGAAAAATGCTTGTAAGAAAAATAAATCAATGATTATGAACATTTATAACACAAAAATCTATGGAGGCAGAAAATAGGTACAAAAAGTATGAAAATAAGCTAACCAACATTTTACGAACATGTAGAAAAAAATATTACAGTCATTTATTAGACAAGAACATACATAACATGAGAGCTACATTGGGCATACTCAATACAATCATTAAAAACAGCGCTAAGAAGGATTACCATAAATACTTCATAGATGGAAACGTAACAAACAACAATATGAATGAAGTAGTGGAACACTTTAATAATTACTTTGTAAATATTGGAACCAACCTAGACCAAAGGATTCCAGTTACCGGGTCACTTGACTCTACAGATAGAAATCCCAAATGTTCCTTGTCAATGTGACAAAAAAGGAAATAATCAAAATTTTTGTCATGTCTGTGTGATCATGTTTTGTTTTAGTAATGTTCGGTTTTGTTTTTGGACTCTTTGTGCACTCTTGTTTGTTTTGTCACCATAGCGACCATAAGTTTCACCTGTTTCATGTTTTGCACTCGCACACCTGTTGTCAATCATGTCTATATTATTTAAGCCCATTGTTGCCAGGAAGTCAGCCTGGCGACATTACCTCTGCTCACTTCATGCCATGCTACTTATGTACCTCCATGCTACCTTTGAAATCTATGCCATAGTTCCCTGCGTTCCAAGTAAGTTTTGTTTATTGTTCATAGTTTTTGCCCAAGTGCTAGTTTTGGTTTCATTAGGCAAGTTTGTTCTCCGCCTTTGTGCGCGCCTTTTGTTTGTACCCTTTTGTTTGTATTTTGTAGTTAGTGTTAAAGGGGAACATTATCACAATTTCAGAATGGTTAAAACCATTAAAAATCAGTCCTAGTGGCTTATTATATTTTTTGAAGTTTTTTTCAAAATTTTACCCATCACGCAATATCCCTAAAAAAAGCTTCAAAGTGCCTGATTTTAACCATCGTTATAAACACCCATCCATTTTCCTGTGACGTCACATAGTGAAGCCAACACAAACAAACATGGCGGAAAGAACAGCAAGCTATAGCGACATTAGCTCGGATTCAGACTCGGATTTCAGCGGTTTAAGCGGTTCAACAGATTATGCATGTATTGAAACGGATGGTTGTAGTGTGGAGGCAGGTAGCGAAAACGAAATTGAAGAAGAAACTGAAGCTATTGAGCCATATCGGTTTGAATCGTATGCAAGCGAAACCGACGAAAACGACACGACAGCCAACGACACGGGAGAAAGCGAGGACAAATTCGGGGATCGCCTTCTAACCAACGATTGGTGTGTGTGACGATCATGCGAGTTCCTCACAGGTATGTGTTTGTTTGGCATTAAAGGAAACTAACAACTATGAACTAGGTTTACAGCATATGAAATACATTTGGCAACAACATGCACTTTGAGAGAGCAGACAGCCCAATTTTCATCAATTAATATATTCTGTAGACATACCCTCATGTCAGCAGGCCAGGGAAGCTAGGGTCGATATTCTTCTCTTGATCATCTTCGGTGGCATAAGGGACGGTGTGAGCCAAGACATCCAGGGGGTTTAGCTCGCTCGTCTGCGGGAACAAACTGCCGCCATTGCTTGCCATGCTACCGAGGTCCTTTGTCCCTGAATTGCTCACACACTCCGGCAGATTCAATGGGGGTCTTTCTTTGACTTTATCGTTGGAAATGCATCTGCTTTGAGTGTCGCAGGATATCCACACATTCTTGCCATCTCTGTCGTAACATAGCTTTCGTCGGTAAAGTGTGCGGAACAAACGTCCAATTTCTTGCCACTTTCGCATCTTTGGGCCACTGGTGCAACTTGATTCCGTCCCTGTTCGTGTTGTTACACCCTCCGACAACACACCGACGAGGCATGATGTCTCCAAGGTACGGAAAACAGTCGAAAAAACGGAAAATAACAGAGCTGATTTGACTCGGTGTTTGAGAAAATGGCGGATTGCTTCCCGATGTGACGTCACGTTGTGACGTTATCGCTCCGAGAGCGAATATTAGAAAGGCGTTTAATTCGCCAAAATTCACCCATTTAGAGTTCGGAAATCGGTTAAAAAAATATATGGTCTTTTTTCTGCAACATCAAGGTATATATTGACGCTTACATAGGTCTGGTGATAATGTTCCCCTTTAAAATAAAAGATGTCCTTACCTTCACGTATTGCCCGCTCCAATTTTACTTGCATCTCGGGAAAACAAACAACCCATAGTCCAAGTCTTTGATAGATAGTACCTTATTGATTCCTTCAGGAGAGTTCCCTCTGGAAAATTAAAATTCCAGCAGCAGTGTACAGAATTGAGATCAAATTTAAAAAGTAAAAAGTAAATAATGGGGTATATAAATGGAAACAAAATAGAAAAATATTACAATAGAATAAAAATAAAAAGCAGGTAGTACATCCACAAGAGTTTTTTTTTACAGACGTTGAAGGAGTGCAGCCTCCTCAGGAAGTACAGCCTGCTCTGTCCTTTCCTGTACAAGTGGTCCGTGTTAACAGTCCAGTCCAGCTTATTGTCTACCCACACCCCGAGGTACTTGAATGAGTCCACGGTCTGTACCTGGACTCCCTCGATCACAATAGGTTGTGACCTTGGACTCGACCTCCCAAAGTCAATGACCAGCTCCTTGGTCTTTGATGGATTGAGCTGCAAGAGGTTCCTGTGGCACCAGACAACAAAGTCCCTCACCAGCCTCTGAAACTCCTCCTCTCTGCCGTCCCTGATGCACCCGACGATGGCTGTGTCATCCGCGTACTTCTGGATGTGACACAGCTCTGAGTTGTAGCAGAAGTCAGCGGTGTACAGGGTGAAGACAAGAGCGGCCAGCACCGTTCCCTGCGGTGCTCCGGTGCTGCTGATCACAGTGTCAGATGTGATGTCCTTCAGTCTGACGTACTGTGGCCTATCGGTGAGGTAGTCTGAAATCCAGGCAACCAGGCGGGGGTTCACTCGCATTCTGTCCAGCTTGTCCTGGAGAAGGCGGGGCGGGATAATATTAAAGGCACTCAAGAAGTCCAGGAACAGGATCCTCACAGCACCATTTCCCTTATCCAGGTGTGAGTGGGCTCGTTGCAGCAGGTAAAGGATAGTATCCTCCACACCAATGCCTGCCTGGTACGCAAACTGCAGGCTGTCCTGGGCGTGTTGCACCTGTGGTCTGAGGAGACTGAGAAAAAGCCGCTCCATTGTCTTCATTATATGAGAGGTGAGCGCCACTGGTCTGTTGTCGTTCAGCTCACTGGGGCAGTTCTTTTTGGGAACTGGAACGATGCGCGACGTCTTCCAGAGAGTGGGCACTCTCCCCAGCTGCAAGCTGAGGTTGAAGATCCGCTGGAGTGGTTCACCCAGTTCTGCAGCACAGGTCTTCAGGAGTAGAGGGCACACCTTGTCTGGGCCTGCTTCTTTCCTAGGCTGTAGCTTCCTCAGTTGACCTCTGACCTGGTCCGCAGAGATGACTAATGTCTGTGTAGAGGTGGTGGAGGGGGGTGTTGCCATGGCTGGGAGGGAGGTGCGTTGAGGGGAAAAGAAGAGGGGGTGGCTGCGATGGGGAGTGAGGGGTGGAGAGGACACGGGCTGGTTGAACCGGTTGAATAAGTTATTCATCTCATTGGCCCTCTCTATTGTCCCCCCAACAGCTCTGGTCTTTGCCTTGTGGCCTGTGATGGTTTTCACACCTTCCCAGACCTCCCTCATGTTGTTCTGCTGCAGCTTCTGCTCCAGCTTCTTCCTGTAGCTGTCCTTAGCTTCCCTCACGTGTCGTTTCACCTCTCGCTGTGCTGCTCTCATTGCCTCCCTGTCTCCACTCCTGAAGGTAGCTTTCTTCTTGTTGAGGACAGCTTTAACCTCTTGTGTTACCCAGGGTTTGTAATTAGGGTAGCACCGAACAGTCTTAGCAGGGCAGATCACGTCCACACAGAAGTTGAGGTAATCTTATGTCTTGACAATTGTAAAGAAATGCTAATCCAAGACTTCAACTGATTGTCACGGAATTGATATGAAAGCAAGAAAAAAAAGTTATTGATGAAATTTCAGAGCCTTTAATGTATATTAGCAATCTGTCATTTCAAACTGACCTGTTTCTTTACACTGGCAAAGGCGCTACCTGATTGATTGGCCAACACAGATGGGCAGACAACATTCACATTCACACACTAGGGCCAATTTAGGAATGCCAATCACCCTTAAAAGAAGATAACTATACTACTTTATCAAGTCAAATGTATTAATTTAAAAAAAATGTTTTAAACAGTGTTAAAAAATGTTCCCGTGTAAAAAACAAGTTGTAACTTTAAGTGAACTACTTTATGAATTCAAACATGTCCTTAACACAAAGAGGACCTGCACTTTTTGTGGGGAATTTTGCCTATTGTTCACAATCATTGCTTCCGTCAGTCTACCCCAGGGCAGCTGTGGCTACAAAAGTAGCTTACCACCACCAGGTGTGAATGAATGATGGGTTCTCACTTCTCTGTGAAGCGCCTTGAGTGTCTAGTAAAGCGCTGTATAAATCTAATCCATCCATCCATCCATTTTCTACCGCTTATCCCTTTCGGGGTTAAATCTAATCCATTATTATTAGTAGTATGAAAGACATGATGACGGATGTCTTTATTTATTTTTTTACCTCTGAGCCAATGAGAGGTCCTCTAATCCACCCATAAAACCCAATAAAAAACATCAAAAAAGCACCAACAATACTCAATTTACATTTCGTAACTAAAATATAAATGAAGTATTAGTGATATTGTTGTTATAAGCGCAGAAAAACTCTTTATGGCGGCGCCGTGATCACTAGCGTGTGCCTATGTTTATATAATCGAGTGGTACGCAGCTTCCTCCTTTGTTTTGCTCGTGAA
Organism: Nerophis lumbriciformis; assembly: GCF_033978685.3. Lineage (NCBI taxonomy): Eukaryota > Metazoa > Chordata > Actinopteri > Syngnathiformes > Syngnathidae > Nerophis > Nerophis lumbriciformis. Next base: position 22,013,221 of record NC_084567.2, on the reverse strand, counting down.
AGTTTATTGTAGATTATAAAGCATGCCTCTCACCTGGACTGTAGAAGTATGAGAATGTATTCCGACAATTTGGTATACTTTGACAGCCAATTTAGACCAAGAAATGGCAAAAACGACATGAAAAGAAGCTTGGTTCCACCCCCATTTTCTTTGCGAGGATTATGAGTCATGAGTCTAAAATGGGTACATAACAAGATTCTATCAGTCGGCATACTAATGACAGCAATGTAAGTAATAGAGATGCGCGGTTTACGGACACAACCGCGGAGTCCGCGGATAATCCGCGGGTCGGGCGGGTGACATGACGAAAAAAATAGATTGTAAATAGATTCGGGCGGTTGAACCAATTCGGAAATATATATACATAGTTAAATGTTGTTACCCACATACGAAAAACGTATAGATTTTATCGGTCCTTTAGGTGGAGCTGATGGTGCATCACCGAAAAAGAAAAGGATTGACTTCACAGAATGGGAGGAGGATACACCTGTGCTTGTTGATGAAGTAGAGGATTATTCCTCTACAAACTTGCATCTCGACGGATCAGCAGAGGAAAATCTACTTTCCTTTTGGGGGAAACAAGGACAATCATTCCCACGACTACAACACCTTGCAAAGAGAATCCTATGAGTCCCAGCAACAGTGCCGCAAGTGAGCGCTCCTTCAGCGCAGCAGGGCGCATTTTAGAGGCCAGGCGCTCTCGCATGAATCCTGGCACTGTAGATGCCATTTTATTCCTGCATAGTGCTAACAAAAAAAAAAGTAAGTAGACATACGGTTGGATATGTTAAACGAATTAGTCTACGTTACCTAGGCTATACCAAATAAGCCCATGTCTAACCTATATTGAGTTCGGTAAGCTGAATAATTTTGATGGTTACGTGTTGTTTGGGCGCACTACAATGCAAAGGAATTAAGGCAATTGCGTTGTTTATTGTGTTTTTTTCTATTCGAGATATACTACTGTGTGTTAATTATTTGGCCTCGCTTTCAAGTGAAGCGCATCTCCGATTGGCTACAATGTAAGGATATTTAGCCTGCTTTGTTTGTCGCGACCGTCTATTTTCATTATAATTCAAGTTTGATGATAAAGTGCAGTCTGATGGGTTTGATTTCCCCCCTTCAGCTTTTTGCCTTGGCCAATAAGTTGCAGGTAATTTATTATTATTATTTATTTAATTTATTTTTGTTTAAATAGGGATGACATACATATGTTATTGTATAATTTAAGTTTGTGCGCGTGATTGACAGCCTAAGGCTTATGAGGCACATTTTTTATTTATTTTTTTATTTCAACTTAAAAACGTATGAGCCTATATGCCTACAACATAGGCTATGTGTTCATCTTTATTTTCCTGCCTGTCGTTGACAATGGAGATTGTCTGATATTTTGTCATGGCTGCAGTTCAAGCAATAAAGGTTCATCTTTGTCGCGAAATTGTTCACTGCTTCACTGTGCACCCCGCCCTCGTCCCTATTTGAGCATTATAACATTAACAAGTTAATATTCATTGAAATAAATTCAGAATTTTTTTTTTACCTAACGAAAATATAGGCCTAGACTTTCTAAAACATTTTTTTAACTTCTTAAAAGCATTATTCTGCTTTCTGCAACTGCGCACACAAAGTGTGAGGAACGAACTCCTGATCTGAGGGCATTGGCAACAATAGTCAACACTTTCTTAATGGAAATGACAATAATACTATAATAATGATAAATAATATCACTCATTGAATGTCTCTGCTACATTGGATCAGTCTCCTTTCTTTAACAGGCAAACGCTTTCTAACCTCACTAATATGCTTGCATCGTCTATATTAGATATATTACAACGGGCGGGTGCGGGCGGGTGTGGTTTTGATAAAATGTTGGTTGGGTGGATGGCGGATGGATGACGACTTTTGTGATGCGGTTGCGGATGAAATAATTGCCTATCCGCGCATCTCTAGTAAGTAATGTTTTATTACATTTGTTGGCTCTCATGAAGTCTGCAGTGAGTGATCAGTGATATAGTGGGGAAAAAATTATCAAAATCCGTAAAAATTCAATGTTATAAATGTGCCCGTGACTACATTACATTTATACTTACAGCATGTATATAAAATCTCAATGAAGGTGTTTTATGTAAGGGCTTTTATAGGCGGATTAGAGCAGCTCCCATACACTATAAAAACTTGTTTAGAAGTATAGTTCATTAAACGTAATTTTGTGAACTGGTTTTTGTATTGCAAATTGACTGAAATGTATATTTTTTGTGACTGTACGAAAGCCTATTGTGTGTCTTTAACCAGTTTTGTAATGTTCCTGTGTCTTTAAGTTGATAGGTCAATCTGTGACGTCATTTCCTCTTTAAAGCACGTCTTTGTCAGAATAGCCGGTTTCAATCAATGGTGGCAGCCAGCCTTGTGTCCGTTGACGACTAAATCAATAAAGATGATTAAAGGATTCTCTGGCCGGAATCTGTCCATCGTGTCCCAACTCTAAAAGAACTACTATCCCTTCCTTACAGTGACATAGAGAAATTGCGCCTCACAACATTTGCATTTTTTCCCCACTACATCACTGATATATACTCACTTCAGACTTCATGAGAGCCAACAAACATAATAAAACACCACTTACATTGCTATCATTAAATGTTGCAACAATTTATTTTAAGTTGCATCAAAGTAAAAAAAATAAATGAATAAATAACAAGTATATTTTAATTAGGTGTGGTGTACTTATTACTGTCTTCTTTTATTTATTTTTTCAAACTTGATTTTTGGACAATTGTTTGAAAATTGTACTTAATTTTGTTGCATTTTCAACTTATCACCAATTATACCAACTTTTACCAACCTATAAAATACATTTAATTAGGTCGGCGTTATTAATTCGCTGCCCCTCTTCATGTTCAATAAAACTAATTGTGTTGCATTTCCAACTTATGAACTTAATTATACAAAGTGTTATCACACTTGTAAAAAATTGATTTGAAAGTAACAGTTTTTACGGTGGATATGCCCCATTGTATGCAACATTTTAAGTGCATTTATTTAATATTTAGAATGCATAAAAAAAGAAAAACATGTGTTTTTTCTTACATAGGGATTGCGAATGATAGGCAAAATCCCCAAAAAATGCAGTTCCCCTTCATTAACGCAAGAAGAAAATGCAAAGTGCCACCTATCCCCATCCATTTGGTGGCGGTATAATACATCTAAAGTGGTTTGCCAACCGCCAACTAAGGGGAAGAAGAAAAAGACGACGAAGAAGAAAAAGACGACGAAGAAGAAAAAGAAGAACAATACGAAAGGAGACGCATAGAACCACAGCTAATCTTTCTTAACAACAACGATGCAGTTGGCTTTAAGTAAAACATTTGGTCAGAAGCCAGTTAAATTTCAGTTGGAGCAGGATGGCGACTTTTACATGGTTGGTTCGGAGGTATGTGCATTCATACATTTCATTTACACGCTATATTCATTGATGTTGGGATGTTAATGTTCATCCATCCTCTCAGTGAATACACTAACAATGCCAAATGTGGTTACAGTTGCCAATTCCCTGAAAAAAGCAAGGGACACCTTGCAGAGCTGGTCGCCCTAATTTCTTTTGGCCTTTTTTATTCGTGTGAATTTATTTGTATACTATCCACAAAGGTTGAATAGAGGCAACTGGACTCGTCTGGTTTGTTGAAGATGCTTTAGAGTTGCATCCATTCAACCTTTGTGAATTACATCATCTGATGACTGACAATCTACACACATATTTTTATACTATTTTATTCCAATCAAAATTTAATTAAAATGCGCAGGATTTGGATTAATACGAATACATTAGACACACATTTTTCTGTGCAACATAATTAAATGAACACAATTAAGTAAATGTTTTTTTATTATTATTCAAACGGTATATATTCAGTATGCAGAGCTAGTCTCCAATTTCACATCTAGGCTAAAATAGAGGTGAAATATTAGTGATTTATTAATAAAACTGGCAACATTTCAATTATGCTTTATTTATGAAGGAGTTATCCTCTCACAATGTGGATGTTGTCTTTATGCCACACTGTGTTATTGTGTCATTAATAGAATAGAAGCATAATGTTAGGATTGAACACCTAGAGGGGAACAGCACTTTTTTATTTAAACATTTTGCCTATCTATCACAATCATTATGAAAGACATGACGATGAATGTTATTTCTTTGCATTCTAAATATTAAATATGAGAGATCAAAAGTTTGCTTACAATGGAGCTGCGCAATTTCGGCTATAAAGCCCTTAAAAAAACATCCAAACACCTCCATTTTTAATAACATTTAATATTTATGTATTTTGATCATTTTAAGCATACGCTTCATTTCAGCATTTCATACATTCATTTCAAAACGCATCATGATGTTTGCTTTTTTATTCTTCATAACTGATTATTACTCACTGCAGACTTCGTGAGAGCCAATAAACATAATAAAACATCACTTACTGTATAAGGTTTTTTGTTATTAGGATGCCGGCTGCTGGTATGTTCATATATTCTCATTTAGGTGAAGAACGTCTCATAATCTTCAAGAAGAATAGGGGTGGCGGGGCGAAGAGAAACAAGCGTCTTTTTGTGTCGTCTTCGCCAGTTTCAGATCTTAAATGGCTGTCAAAGTGTACTAACTTGTCGTAATACCTACTCAGATGTCTCATGTCCAGGTGAAATGCATGATTTAGGATCTATAATAAACTTACAGGGCGCAAGGAAGCAGCAAACCACTCGATGATGTAAACATAGGTGACGAAAGTGATCACAACGCCGCTATAAAGTGTTCGTCTGCGTTAGCGCTTAAAATAACAATATCACTAATACTTGGTTAATATTCAAATCACAAAATGTAAATGGAGTACCGGTATTGTTGGCGGTTTTGGAATGGTTATTTATTGGATTTTATGAGCAAAATAGAGGAGCTCCCGTTGTCTGTGCTATAAGCGGACTTTTATTTACTTTTATTTACAAGTTAGAATGCATTAAAAAAATCAAGTGTCATACTTTCACTTTATGACTTCTTCTGGACGCAACAACCCAATAAGCTGAAAAACGACACAATCAGTAATTATTTTTTAGAGCACACTGTGCTATTAAGTACACACAATCAGTTTTCATGCAAATGTTTAATCACTGTTTTATTTTATACAATACTTTGTGCATTTCAAGTACAAAGTCTGCTCGCCGGGAACCTCCTCGGAAAAAACTGACCAATCACAGCTCTGCGTTGTGAACCTAGAATCTTTTTGGAGGCGCACGCAAGGCTTGCAGGAGGTTTTGCAGGTCGAGGGGGCACGATGGCGTCCTCTACGCAAGCGACGCGAGAGTATATACCAGGCTTTATACTAATGAAGTAAATAAGTAAATCCTTTGAGTTACAACTTGCTGTATTACCAGCTACCTGTTAGGCTCCTGGAGTGTCACTGTCATCAAGCTGGATGCATAATGCTTATGTTCAACAACTTACACAAGTGTTTTCAGAACAAGACATTATTCTACTAACAGCAAGAGAGTAGAGTTAATAAAAATACTTGCCAACCTTGAGACCTCCGATTTCGGGAGGTGGGGGGTGGGGCAGGGGTGTGGTTGGGTTGGGGGGGGGGGGGGGGGGGGGGGGTTAAGAGGGGAGGAGTATATTTACAGCTAGAATTCACCAAGTCAAGTATTTCATATATATATATATATATATATATATATATATATATACATATATATATATATATATATATATATATATAGCTAGAATTCACTGAAAGTCAAGTATTTCTTACATATATATATACGTATATATACATATATAAGAAATACTTGACTTTCAGTTAATTCTAGCTATATATATATATATATATATATATATTTTATTATATATATATATATATAAATAAAATAAATACTTGAATTTCAGTGTTCATTTATTTACACATATACACACACATAACACTCATCTACTCATTGTTGTACTTGAAAGACTTTATCAAATACACAGTAATGAAAACATAGTTGTTCTACTAACTGTACTGTGCTTGCTGCTTACTAAAAAAAACAACACTTACCTTTCACTATTTGAGTAGCCTTTGTTCTGTCATTTGCGTACTGGCGCGCGATCTCTGAATCCAGGAACATATCCTTCACGGATTTGTTGTAGACATCTGCAAATGAGAACGGGATGTTGCTTCCAGCTATCAGCATAGCCATCTTTGTCTCGGCATAAATTACACCCTCGGGACTCCATTTAGCGAGGTGGCCCATAATACTGGGCTGGGACAGGTGCCGCGTTGCGGCCACTTTGTGACCGTTCATGACTGAGTATATCCGTTCGGCCACCGTGTTCAATGGAGAAGTCTGATCTACAAAATTTACAGGCAGCATACTCCTTCCCCTTCGAACTGTCCTGGATAAACTGAAATTCTTGTTTCCATTCGTTTTGGAACTTACAAGCGTATTTCTTCATCTTACTCGTCGTCGGCGTCGCCATGGTTGTATCTTCCTCGTTCTTCTGCTTCGTCTCCTTGTTGTGTGCGCAGTTGTGCACTCTCTAAAAGCCATCGATGTTATAACGTGATTGGGCAGGCACGCTGTTTATATCGTGGGAAAGCGGACGTGAGAACAGGCTGTCGGCACGTCACTCAGGTCGCATGGAGCTGGAGGGGGCGTGGCCTCCAGCTCCGGCTGTAAATCGGGAGATTTTCGGGAGAATATTTGTCCTGGGAGGTTTTCGGGAGAGGCGCTGATATTCGGGAGTCTCCCGGAAAATTCGGGAGGGTTGGCAAGTATGTTAATAAATGACACTTACTAAGACTTTGGTTAAAAAAAATAACGCCCTCGTCAAAACACAAAATAAGTCTACAGTCACATATGTGAGTTTGCTATAACTGCATTAACTTTGACAGCCCTCATCAAAACACAAAATAAGTGCACAGTCACACGTGAGTTTGTACTGGAAAAAACAGAGACAAAAGGTTTTAAAAAAAATATACCGGTAAATACCAAAGTAGTGTAAAATGTGATCTTTATCAGACTCCGTTATAAACGCGCATAGGCCCTAATGTGGCCTCAATGTCATTTGCATGCTCAGTTCGATAAAACAAAAGAAGTTGACCGGATTCCATAAATGAACAAGAAAGTCGCTAATACACGAGAGAACATAGAGGCCACAGGTCAGCAGGTTAGTGGGTTTGTTCCGTGGCTGTGTTCAAGAGGAAGTAGGCAGACTATGGAAGACAACAGTGGGAGGAGGAAGAAGAGAATTGCAAAAAGGAAACTGATCATGCTGCGCACACGAATGACATAGCTCGACCAAAGATGACGATAAAGTCACAAACAGGTCGCATTGTCATTTAAACGGCAGTCACATTTGAAAAGATTAGATTCCAAATGGATTCGGACTACTATGTGGCTCAAATCTGATGCGAAAATATCAGATTTGTGTAGTGAAGTGAATTATATTTGTATAGCGTTTTTTCTCTAGGCACTCAGTGCTTTACATTTTGAAACCCATTTTCTACATTTTAAGATGCATTTAAAACAGTGTGGGTGGCACTGGGAGCAAGGTGGGTAAAGCTTATTTCCCAAGGACACAACGGCAGTGACTACGATAGCAAAAGCTGCAATTGGACCTGGGACCCTCAAGTTGCTGGCACGACTGCTTTACCATCCGAGTCACTCCTTTTGAAGTTTTAATGCTTTTGTCGGGGACTATATACTACTGTAATATTATTATGTTAGATTTGTTTTAATTCATTTTTGCAGGCTATTTTTATTCATTCAAACATTCATGCATTGTCAGACCACAATCCTTTTGATTAATGACTGTCCTTTATTTCAGGTGGGAAACTATTTACGTATGTTTAGAGGCTCCTTATACAAAAGATATCCATCATTATGGAGGAGGTTGGCCTCTGTGGAGGAGAGGAAGAAAATTGTGGCGTCATCACATGGTGAGTGTCACATTTTAAGGATTTCATCAGTTGAGCTCATTAAAGAACAAGCGCACATGCTGGGTGCACAGCGTTGTCGGCTGGTTTGCAATCGCTCCTCCAAAGTTACATTAGTCAAACTTTCATAACAGAAAACTCCAAAATAATCTACAAAGTCAAAATAAAGACATGTTATTTTTGCTTTGTCTAGATTATTGCATTCTCTCCTAATCCCCAGCAACCCACCGCAGGGTTTCCCTATTGTAAGTGATGGTGACGGATCGCCACGGCAAAATCGTAGCCACCTCAACTTGAAAGTAAGGTTTTTTTTGCAAGAAAAAAGATTACAGTAATATAATGTATTGTAGGCTACAGGAGAAGTTGAAAGTCTGACGCTTTTATTGCAAATCTTATGCTAACAACCGACCCAATTCCAACACGTTTTACCTCCTGTGCAAACACTTTCGCCTCGGCGCTCCCCCGGACACAACAACACTTCCTCATTCTCTCCCAATCCACTTTCCGGCATGGTCGGTGTGTTTGCGGTCATGGGAATAATGAACATCAAATCAAAACCATACGAACATAAAACCTTACCACCAGAAGGTCATTACAGTATGAATGGATATATATAGCTTGATATTTGTGCACTATTGACATTATTGACTAGTGATGCACTGAAAAAAGATATTGATAGCTGAAAACAGCACTGCCGAAATCGGATGTCGTGATGACGTAAATAAGACGCACACATGTCAGGAGCGTAGTCAGCATGTCTGCGATGTAGACGTAACTTTAATATATCCCAGATATACGCACGGACAGCGATCTACAAAATGTGCAAATATTAAAAGGACAGTGGCGGCTTTTAAGGAGAGAAAATCCAACTGGAGCAGCAGTGCGAAGCAAGTGTGACGTCATGCTCGCTGCAGCTCGCTTTTCGCTAGTGACATCGAGGGACAGAAGTAGAGTCTCTAAACACAAGTACATTCCATAATAACACCAGAAGAAGATGCTAGACTTGTTGCTAGTTGTTTTTAATAAAGAAAAAGTCTCTAGCCACTCGAAAAATTCACATCAAAGTACATTGTACAATAGGCAGCAACAATTGAAAATATAGCAACACCCTCCATCCATCCATTTTTTACCGCTTATTCCCTTCGGGGTCACGGGGGGCGCTGGAGCCTATCTCAGCTACAATCGGGCGGAAGGCAGGGTACACCCTGAATAAGTCGCCACCTCATCGCAGGTCCAACACAGATAGACAGACAACATTCACACTCACATTCACACAGTAGGGCCAATTTTAGTGTTGCCAATCAACCTATCCCCAGTGCATGTCTTTGGAGGTGGGAGGAAGCTGGAGTACCCGGAGGGAACCCACGCAGTCACGGGGAGGACATGCAAACTCTGTGTGGAGTTTGCATGTCCTCCCCGAGGCCGGGATTGAACTCACGACTACTCAGGACCTTCGTATTGTGAGGCAGACGCACTAACCCCTCTTCCACCGTGCTGCCATATAGCAACACGCCAGGCCAGGCCTATCACAAAGACTGTTATGACCTGGCCTGACGATGCACTCCCCAAACTTCAGGACTGCTTCCAACACACAGACTGGGACCTCTTCCAACAACAGGAGCTGGAGACAGCCACAGGAACGGTGCTGGACTACATAAAGTTCTGCATCGGGAATGTGACTGTGGAAAAAACCATCCGGGTTTACCCCAACAAGAAACCCTGGATGACCAGCCAGGTCCGCACACTCCTCAGGGCCCGCGACGCAGCCTTCAGGTCAGGGGACAGGGCACTGTACAGTGTTGCTAGAGCCGACCTGAAGAGAGGGATTAAAAAAGCAAAGGCGGACCACAGGAGGTGCATAGAGTCCCATCTGTCCAGCAAAAACTCACGGGAGGTGTGGCGGGGCATTCATGACATCACGAACTTCAGAGGCTGCAATATGACAACTGCGGATCAGAGTGCGACACTGGCAGAGGAGCTTAACTGTTTCTTTGCCCGTTTCGAAACCCCCCAGCGACACTCATCTGCTCCAGCCCTTCCCCCGCCCCCACCGGGCTCCGGCGCCACTCCACTCACTGTACAGGAGCACAGTGTCAGACGAGTGCTCCTGGCTGTGAACCCCAGGAAGGCTACCGGACCAGACGGAGTATCTGGAAAGGTGCTCAGGACGTGCGCCCACCAGCTCGCTCCCCCCCTCACCAGGATCTTCAACCTCTCCCTGGCTCAGGCAGTCATCCCATCCTGCCTGAAGTCATCTACAATAATCCCGGTGCCGAAGAAGTCTCCCATCACCAGCCTGAATGATTACCGACCAGTGGCCCTCACTCCGGTAATCATGAAGTGCTTCGAGCGACTTGTTCTCCAGCACATCAAGGACCATATCCCTCCAGACTTCGACCCCCACCAGTTCGCATACCGGGCGAACAGGTCCACAGAGGACGCCATCGCTGTTGCTCTCCACTCTGCTCTGAACCACCTGGAGCAGCAGCAGAGCTACGTCCGGATGCTCTCTGTGGACTATAGCTCTGCCTTCAATACAATAATCCCGGACAGACTCTGCAATAAACTGGACACTCTTGGCCTCCCCCCTCTCACAAACGCCTGGATAAGGGACTTCCTAACGGACCGACCCCAGAATGTGAGACTTGGCCCGCACCTCTCATCCTCCCGCACGCTGAGCATCGGCTCCCCACAGGGCTGTGTGCTGAGCCCCCTCCTCTACTGCCTTTACACCCATGACTGCAGTCCGGCCCACAGTGACAACCTTACCGTCAAGTTTGCCGACGATACCACAGTGGTCGGGCTCATCTCCAGGGGTGACGAGGCTGCCTACAGAGAGGAGGTCCTGAAGCTGACGGCCTGGTCTTCGGAGAACAACCTCGCTCTCAACACCAGCAAGACCAGAGAGATCATCGTCGACTTCAGGAGGAGCAGCACCGACCCTGCCCCCCTCTACATCAACGGCGAGCGTGTAGAGAGGGTCCACACCTTCAGGTACCTTGGAGTCCACATCTCTAATGACTTCTCCTGGACAGTCAACACCACATCAATCATCAAGAAGGCTCAGCAGCGGCTACACTTCCTTAGAGTCCTCGGGAAGTACAACCTGAAGCCTGACCTGCTGCTGACCTTCTACCGCTCGTCCATCGAGAGCCTGCTGACCTACTGTATTACGGTATGGTACGGCAGCTGCACTGCAGCAGACAGGGAGAGGCTGCAAAGAGTGGTCAAGACGGCTCAGAAGATCATCGGCCGCCCTCTCCCCTCTCTGACGGACATCTACACCTCCTGCTGCCTCAACAGAGCCAGTGCCATCATCAAAGACAGCACCCACCCTGGCTCTGACCTGTTCCACCTGCTGCCCTCTGGGAAGCGCTACAGGTGCATTAAAACCAAAACAAACAGGCTAAAGAACAGCTTCTTCCCCAGGGCCATAACCATCCTGAACGGACTGCCCCATTGTCCCTCATAACTGCCTTCTCTTCGGTGCAATAACCCATTCCACCAACAACCCTGTTTTTGTTTTGTTTTTTCATGTATATATTCATTTCACACCATATTCATTGCACTTCTACATTTTTTAAATTTTTATATATTTGCACATTGTTTTTCTAGCATGCACACATCGCACTGTATGGAATGGCCTCAATCTCGTTACCTTGCGTAATGACAATAAAGCTGATTCTGATTCTGATATAAAATATATTTTAATACTAATTGATAACAACCCATATTTGTTTTTAAATGTATGTAAACTATTTTTTCAGCCTTTTTAAAGAATATCAAATAATAGCAAATTATACGATGATGTCATGTCACCACGTCCACACCACCACAGGTATCTTGGCAATCTGGTGGAAACCCTGCAGTGCTACAAATAATCTCCAGTCTTGCAGGATGCACTGATCCCACCCACCCAGACACACAAACACACACGCACACAGCAACTCACAACACACTCTGTGCATGTGTACCCCCAAATGTAATGGAGAGGAGTGACGATACTCTACTGCACAGAAACAGAATCACAGAACACTGTGCCACGCTTATTGATAATATTTTTACCACAATTTTCTAAAATCATTGAAAAACTGTTCAATAACAGATTAGAGAGTTTCACAAACAATACTTGATGAGCGCTAATGTTTCAACTTCGATGGCTTTAATTGAAATTACAGAAGAAATTACCAATGCAATACATAGTAAAAAATGTGCGGCAGCAGTGTTGATGGATCTAACAAAAGCATTTGACACAATTAATCACAATATTTTAATCAAAAAACTAGAATGATATGGCATCAGAGGGTTGGTCTTGAACTGGATAAGAAGTTATTTAACGAACAGGAAACAATACGTGAAGCTAGGCGAACACACATCTACAACGCTAAATATATCCTGTGGTATACCTCAGGGATCAATACTCAGACCAAAATTATTCAATCCCTATATAAATGACATTTGTAAAGTTACAAAAGATTTAACGTTAGTATTATTTGCGGATGATACAACAGCGTTTTGTTCAGGAGAGAACACATAGAAGCTAATACAAATAATAACAGAAGAAATGAACAAATTAAAAAGATGGTTTGACAAAAACAGACTATCTTTGAATCCCAGTAAAACTAAAATAATGCTATTTGGTAACAGTAGAAGAGAAAGTCAAACACAAATACAAATAGACAAAATAGAAATTGAAAGAGTAAAAGAAAACGAATTTCTAGGTATAATGATTGATGATAAATTGAACTGGAAATCTCATGTAAAAAAATATACAATATAAAGTAGAAAGAAACACGTCAATAATTAATAAAGCAAAACATGTTCTAGACCAAAAATCACTTCATATTCTCTACTGCTCGCTAGTGTTACCATATCTGAGTTATTGTGTAGAAATATGGGGAAATAACGACAAAAGTACAATTCATTCATTAATGGTGTTACAAAAAAGATCAGTTAGAATAATACATAATGTTGGATATAGAGAACATACAAATCCTTTATTTATTGAATCAAAAATACTGAAATTCCACAACATAGTGAATTTGCAAACAGCTAAAACTATACACAAAGCAATCTATAATCTGCTTCCCAAGAATATACAACAATTATTCTCAAAAAAAGAGGACAAATATAATCTTATAGAAAAATGTAATTTAAAAAATGTGTATGCACGTACAACACTTAATACCTTCTGTATGTGGAATTAAATTATGAAATGGATTAAGCAAAGCAATCAAACAATGTACTAATATGATCCACTTCAAGAAACTCTTCAAACTTAAAGTTTTTACAACGTACAAAGAAGAAGAACCATGATAAACATTCTGAATTTATTTCATCCATTCATTCATTTAGAAAATTATCTTACTCATCTCACCATATGAAATGTAACTTACTTCACCGAGTATTATTTATTTATTTATTTGTATTGTAATTACTTATGAAGTATATTGTGAATAAATTGAGAACAGGAAGTGAACAAAAGTTTTAGCAACTGTTATGTAAAAGAAAATGGGTAGGATTAAATAAGCTCTGATTCTTCCTACTCCTTTTCAAACATGTTGAAAAGAGAAACTGGAAATTGTGATGTATCATGTTGTATGCTTGCATGTTCGAAATAAAAATAAACTCAAACTCATGTGCATGTGTGTGCGCATGTTTGTGTGGATAACAGCAAAAACTGTAAATGTAAGGAATGCTCGTTAGATCAACACTAAGTTTTGTCAACTTGGTTGTCGCCTGAATTCTTACCTTTGTTATTGTTGTGTTGTAGCCACCAGTGTTACGCTGCTGAAGGCGTCAGAGTGTGAAGAGATCTTTGAAGGCAATGATGAGAAATACAAGGCAGTGTCCATCAGCACGGAGCCCCCGCTGTACCTGAGGTATTGCTGACTTGCACGTTGCTAAATCAGAACATTTCTTTTTAAATATCTATTTATATTTCCTTTGAATGTTTCACGTAATTCTTAATTTTTTGTTGGCTTCAGTTTGGATGTTGAAATCCATCCATTTTCTACCGCTTATTCCCTTTTGGGGTCGCGGGGGGCGCTGGAGCCTATCTCAGCTACAATCGGGCGGAAGGCGGGGTACACCCTGGACAAGTCGCCACTTCATCGCAGGGCCAACACAGATAAACAGACAACTTTCACACTCACATTCACACACTAGGGCCAATTTAGTGTTGAAATACGAAAAAAAAATATAGAAACGTTCTGCGGCCACGGGAAAAAGCTTAACGCTCCTTAGTTTTCCCATGTTTGTTTTTGTGCAACTTGGTGGGTAAGCAATGGCATTTTGATTATTTTAGGCACGTAAACTATGGTATCATCACTGTTTCCCACAAGACTGCAATCTGTTTGTGATGGTGGGTTACATGGGTGGGCTGTGTGCAGCTTCTAAGTGGGGATGTACCCAGGGTAAGGGTATCCCTGGGCTTTTGTGAAGTTTGAATATTTTTTTCTACCGTTTAAATCTCTGATATATAAAAATATGTTATAAATGGTTATATAAAACGAACTTAGCTGTGACAGTTCAATAATAATGTTGTTTGAATCAAATAAAAACATGTTTAAGTCTACTTTATCAAAAATATGAAATGGTTCATTACCTAGATAGTAACAAAACTAGCTTTGAATACTGCACTTAACATAGATGTCATGAAAGCTCACCTTTAAACATTCACACACACTACCTGCATTTTGGAACAAGGTGAGATGGTAGAAGAAAGGTAAAAATATAGTACATCTTTTTGTGGTAGCATAGGAGAAAGTTATGTCCAATTTTCACTTTCTCTAATTGTTTATAATTGTGGTACGTTCAAAGACCCTTGATTAAAGTTACGCTAGTTTTTAAAGATAGGGGGAGATTTAACTACCAGGAGATGCACTAATAATAAAAAAATCATACAAATAATTATGCAATATTAAGATTTGTATTATCCACTGATGATAATCTTATGTGTATCAGCTCATTTCTACTTAAATAAAGGGAAACTTGACAGATTTATTATCCTATATGTGTGAAAAATGCTTATTTGATCATTTAAATTCATTATGTGGCCACTTTATATTGATTTGGTTGGCTTTTTTTCGTAAACAAAACCAAACTATATAGTGGGTTTATCTTGTTATGATAATCCCATTTTAAAAAAGTCAAAAATGTAATCACGGTTTTACAATGTGTTTTCAAAAAGCTGGTTTTAAGCAAATTCATGAAATAATTATTTTTGTAGTGCATGTACCGGTAAGCATACTGTGCGTGTGTGTGTGTGTGTGTGTGTGTGTGTGTGTGTGTGTGTGTGTGTGTGTGTGTGTGTGTGTGTGTGTGTGTGTGTTTATGGGGCAGCAACGATGGGTTTAGGTTAGGATGGGGGACCCTTTAGAGCAGGGTTCTCGAACTCAATTTACCTGGGGGCCACTGGATGCAGATACTGGGTGAGGCTGGGCCGCAAGAAAATATTTCTTAAAAACATCTAACATGCACTTTTTAATGAATTCACCTTCTTTGAATGGCTATCCCGCCCTAGCAACATACTTGGCAACCCTCCCTATTTTTCCGGGAGACTCCCGAATTTCAGTGCACCTCCCGACAATCTCCCGGAGCAACCATTCCCCCGAATTTGTCCCGATTTTCACCCGTACAATAATATTAAGGGCGTGCCGTGATAGCACTGCCTTTAACGTCCTCTACAACCTGTCGTCGAGTCTGTTTTTCACCATACCAACAGCGTGCCGGCCCAGTCACATGTTGAATGAGGCTTCTGCAGACACACGTAAGTGACTGCAAGACATACTTGATCAACAGCCATACAGGTCACACTGAAGGTAGTCGTATAAACAACTTTATCACGGTTACAAATATGCGCCACACTGTGAACCCACACCAAACAAGAATGACAAACACATTTCGGGAGAACATCCGCACCGTAAGACAACATAAACACAACAGAACAAATACCCAGAACACCTTGCAGCCCTAACTCTTCCGGGCTGCAATATACACGCCCGCTACCACCAAACCCTGCCCCGCCCCCAACCCCGCCCACCTCAACCGACGCACGAACGGACGAGGGGGGGGGTTGATGTGGGGGGGGGGGGGGCGGGGTTTGGTGGTAGTGGGGGTGTATATTGCAGCCCGGAAGAGTTAGGTCTGCATGGGATTCTGGGTATTTGTTCTTTTGTTTTTATGTTGTGTTACGGTGCGGATGCTCTCCCGAAATGTGTTTGTCATTCTTGTTTGGTGTGGGTTCACAGTGTGGCGCATATTTGTAACAGTGTTAAACTTGTTTATACGGCCACCCTCAGTGTGACCTGTGTGGCTGTTGATCAAGTATGTCTTGCAGTCACTTACGTGTGTGTCGTGTGTGTACAGAAGCCAAATACAACATATGACTGGGCTGGCACGCTGTTTATACATGTTGTAGAGGGCGCTAAAGGCAGTGACATTACGGCACGCCCTTAATATTGTTGTTGGATGAAGACGGTGGTTGATGGTTGCCCTGAAATTAGGGAGCCTCCCGGAAAAATCGGGAGGGTGGCAAGTATGACTTTGTTAAGCGCCATTCATATAAAACTTGTGGGCCGCACTAACATTAAATTTTCCTATTAAGGTGCGGGCCGCAAAATAACGTCTCGCGGGCTACAATTGGCCCGCGGGCCGCGTGTCTGAGACCCCTGCTTTAGAGTCTTGTGGTCAGAATTTGGTGCTACCCCCCTGGGTGTGTGTGTTGCAAAATTATGTAATCTAATTTGCATAATTGGCCATGATTAGGGGAAATAAAAAGTGAGTAAAAAAACATGAAAAACAAAAACGCAGCGCCATATTCATTTGTGGTGGTCCAGATTCATTGGCTATTGGAGGAATAGCAATTTAATGAAATATGTTTCAATTAATAGTAAAAAATTAAGATTTTGTTATTAAAGGTAGTGACGCTAATTGAAATACGAAGCAGTAACAGCCATTCTTTCCAAAACGGATTTTAAGGTGAACATGTAGTATTTGCACCTGGGTACATGTCATTTTCACAGGGCAACATCATGCTGTGGCTTCATCTACTTCTTATTCAGATTGAAATGCACAGCAGTAACAAGCAGATACAAGCTCTTTGTATCTCTGGACCATGAACATACAGTGGCAAGTAAAAACACTTAATTTAACCGCAGTAGAAGAAATGCTTACAAGCTGACATAATGCATTTCAGTTAGCTTAGAATAGCTAGCAGCAATAAAAAATCTGCACATACAATGAATCAGTGTAGTATTCGCTCATTTGTTTTTGAAACCAAGACTGAAAAAATAAACATCGCTTTAAACATAGACTAAAAAACTAATGTCTCCATAGTCAGTGTTTCCCACAGGACAGGCATCTATTTGTGGTGGTGTGGTCGGGGGGCGGCGGCGGCAGGGGCGATGACCAAGAAGAACGCGGAGTTGGAATATAATTACAACACTTTATGTACATATTTATATACAGATTTGAACAATTAGTTATTCACTGAAATATATTTATTAATTATGGTTCTTACAAAAAATATATCTTATAAAATATAAAAGCTGAAATGTCTCTTAAAGCTCTGCCCCTTTAATTAGTGCATACATCATCTGTGTGAAGGAGTGAACATCCAACATTAGAATTTATTACTAACGAGCAGAACCGCTCTATGTACAGTGCCGTCTAACCTAAAGCGGCAGCAGCTCAACACATGCAGGGTTCAACGTTAAGCTTTTTTTCTACTTGCCCAACTTTTCAAATCTACTTGCCCCAATATTTTTACTTGTCCTGCCTAGGATTTTTTCTGGCTGCGTAGTGCTCATGGCTTATATCTTACTAAAATCCTTCCCGTTGACTATTTACAACACTACAAAGTATTTATTATTATTATTATTATTATTATCTATAATTACATTTAAATGGCATTGCATACATGTAAAATTAAATGCTATTTCACATTATTTGACCAGTAGCAGTTACACTCATCTGAACAGGTCAGCCACCTGTTTAAAGTCCGATCACAGTTGAAATCTTGAAATGAAGGGCCTTTAATGGCCAAAACATTAACCTGGACAACATTTTAACAGCTGGTTGGCTCAGATTTTATTCTTTTCATTGCATTCACATGCTGCAGTGGACAGTGGACAATTTAGCTTCAGTATTAATGCAGTATCTGAAGCACCGTCTCCACGTGTGTTTATTGACAACAGGGTTATAACCTGGACACGTTAGCTCGTCGGTATGGTAACAGGTAGTGATGGGTTGATGAGGCTTCATGAAGCGTTTTTGACACATTGACACAAAACTGTATTGATACTGTGTCGAATACTGTGTCACTAAATACTGACATCTGCTGGACATTAAAAATCCCTACAGGCAACCTATGGACCGACTCAACTGACACTGATTTTATGACCTAGTATATACAATAATATAAACCAAGTCATTGTATTTCATTTAGGATTATTTCATAACTTAATTTAAATAAAAATATATTTTTTTATCTTTTTTAGATACAGTCAATAAATAATGTGAACATGTATCATAACATGGAAATCTAAGAGAACGTGTTGTGAATGAGGATGCTTGTGGACCTGGATTTTTTTTTTATTTTTTTACACATTTTTATTACAAAAAAAACCCGTTTTTACAACTTATTCAATTTTAGACGCTTTCTCTTCTTAGTTATTTCTCCGGCTGTAGAAAAGACCCGCTCACAGGGCACAGAGGAGGCGTCAGTGCGACACGGTTCGCGTATCGGTCACGTGACCAAAACAGCTCATGATCGGTCACGTGACTTTCTAAAAGCGGTACGCGCACCGACACAGGGTTTTGCTTTATGAGCTCGACGCATGCGCCGATGCATCGGTGTTGCCGGACCCATCACTATTAACACGTGACTGTTACTACGTGCGTCTGCCCCGGCCACCACATCGTTAGTGAAACGCTCGGTGAAATCGCGGATTAACGTTAAATATATGACGAGCCGCGAGCGATGCAGCTATAACCTATCTACCTATAACCTATATTATCCTCGTATTTTGATCCCGTCCGTCCGTCAGTCCCTCTTCTTCTTCTTCTTCTTCTTCTTCTTCTTCTTCTTCTGGCCCACCAGAAGATTTTGGCGGAGTTTCAATGCATAGTAGGCTACCGCCACCTACTGCACCGGAGTTGTAACTACAAGCTCCATTCACAGACAGAGTCCCATTGCTTTTATGAGCGGTCGAGCGAGTCAAAAGCCGAAAAATCCATTTGTGGCGGACGTATTTCTTTTGTGGCGGGCCGCCACAAATAAATGAATGTGTGGGAAACACTGATAGTTTTTCAAATTCATCTAGCTGTTAAATTGAAAATTGATCGAATAGAGAACAATCGTACAAACTCAATGCTTGCAAATTTGTTCGATAGCTGCATTCACCCAGAAATACACTCATATTTTTGACTGACCCAGTGGTTGATGTTTTGGGGTGAGTTTTGCCACTTTCCAAACATGTTGTTAACTGTACAGTGCACCCGGAAAGTATTCTGTGCTTCACTTTTTCCACATTTTGTTATGTCACAGCCTTATTCCAAAATGGAATAAATTCATTTTTGTTCTCAAAATTCTACAGACAATATCTCATAATGACAATTTGAAAATGTTTTTTTTTAGCGAAATTTGCACTTCTTTTTCAAAACAAAACAAAAATTACATTTACTTAAGAATTGACAGCTTTTGCGCAATACTTTGTTAATGCACCTTTGGCAGCAATTACAGCCTCAAGTCTTTTTGAATATGATGCCATTAGCTTGACACACCTATTTTCAGTTTTGCTCATTCCTCTTTGCCCATTCCTCTTTGAAGCACCTCTCAAGCTCCATCAGGTTGGCTCGGAAGCGTTGGTTTCCACCCAGGATGTCTCTGTACATTGCTGCATTTATCTTTGTCTAGTCAGGGAGGTGACCAAGAACCCGGTGGTCACTTTGTCAGAGCTTCAGCATACCTCTGTAAAGAGAGGAGAACTTTACAGAAGGACAGTCATCTCTGTAACAAATCACCAATCGGGCTAGACGGTAGCCATTTCTTAGTAAAAAGTTTGCAAAAATGCACCTGAAAGACTCTCAGACCATGAGAACCAAAATTCTCTGGTTGATGAGAAAAAGATTGAACTCTTTGACGTGAATGTCAGGCATCATGTTTGGAGAAAGCCATGCTCATCAACCGGTCAATACCATCCCTACAGTGAAACATGGTGGTGGCAGCATCATGCTGTAGCAGGAACTGGGAGAGTAGTCCGGATAGAGGGAAAGATGAATGCAGCAATGTACAGAGACATCCTGAATGAAAACCAAAACTTTCTATCCAACCTGATGGAGCTTGAGAGGGGCTGCAAAGAGGAATGTGCGAAACTACCCAAAGTTAGGTGTGCCAAGCTTATGGCATCGTGTTCAACAAGACTTGACGCTGTAATTTCTGCCAAATGTGCATCAACATGAGCAAAAGCTGTGAATACTTATGTACATGTGATTTTTTTTATTTTTGATAAATGTGCTAAATAAATGAAAAAAATCACATTGTCATTATGGGGTATTGTCTGTAGAATTTTGAGGAAATAAAATAATGTATTGCATTTTGGAATAAGGCTTTAACATAACAAAATGTGGGGAAAGTGAAGCACTGTTAATACTTTTCGGTTGCACAGTATGTCAGCAAAAGCCTCAAAACTTGCCATGTGAGAAGTTAAGGAATTGTTTTACAATTGTATACTTTTCTGAAGCACTAAAACAATATAAAACAATCTTGCCTTCTTCCAAACCTGCTCCAGATGAGCTGTTTAGAATTTGGGACATTAGTGGTTAAAGCACCACAATTACATGTTATGTAGACCACAATCAAGTGCTTCAAATATTCGGGAAAATAATATGATCCTATTTAACACATAGCAATAGATCTAAACTCAGAGGAATATGACACCACTGTGTCGACAACAGCAATTGAACTTACGTGACAGCGCACAACACCAGTTTAGCTTTTATTATTAAACACTCCAAAACCTTCACAAAGTAAAACAGAAGAGGATAATCATATTTAAACACTCAAATAATACGGCTCTTAATGAGTCAGAACTATATATTAATGTTTCTTCTGTCAAGAAAGTGTATTTTGTGTCTTTTTCACTTATTTGTAATAAAATATGGTCTAAACAGTTCAGCGTGTGTATATTTAATGTTTGGAAACATTCAACAATAGCGTGATAATAATGATAAAACCATGAGATATTTTTTTCATATTAATCGTGATATGAAGGTTTTATATCGTTTCATCCCGTGTGTGTGTGTGTGTGTGTGTGTGTGTGTGTGTGTGTGTGTGTGTGTGTGTGTGTGTGTGTGTGTGTGTGTGTGTGTGATAAAGTATGCTCGGTGTAAAAGTGTGTTATGGGTGTACTAGCATGAATTTTGCATTAGAGATTTGAATGAAGAAGAATATTTGAAAACTTCACATTTTCCACCTATCTCAAGATTTGGTACAGGAGTGTATATGTACTATGTTCAAATATTGGGTTTAAGTAATAATTCAAAATCTAACAAATAAACAAACAAATCTCAGTCACAGAATGTACTGGAATGCCACTGGTGTAGGTATGAAATTGAATGTTTGTCAGAGGGAGTGCAAGCATCTAGTTTAACAATTTTTTTCCCCACAGGGAGCAGAAAGCAAAGAGAAGCAGTCAGTGGGTGCCTACGCTACCAAACAGCTCCCACCATTTAGATGCAGTGCCTTGTTCCACGACCATCAACCGCAACCGCATGGGTCGGGACAAGAGGAGGACCTTCCCACTGTGGTATGAAAGTTAAACAAAAATAGTCATAATTGCACTGGTGGGTCTTGACCAGAGTCCTCAACCTTTCTGAACCTGGCTTGTGTTTAAATCGTAATGTAACCCTTCAGGAATTCATGATGTTGCAATCATATCAATTCACTCAAATTCAACCAATCACTGTAAATGATCATTATCATATTTTCCAATCCCCACAATTTCATCGTAATTTTTACAGATTGAATTTGTCCCAAAGTAGCGCTCAAATGCGCGCACAACTGCAATACTTGTACTGTCATGTTTTTTGTGTGTGTAAACAAAGCAGGAACAGCAAGGTGTAACAATATATCAACTCTTTATTGCTTTAACAGAACAACTCTCGTATTTACTCGTAGCGCAGACCCCTTTCCGTTCCCAACAATGATGCTTTAACCTTCTGGGTAATGTAGTATGTAAACATTTAGCAACACATCTACATCTTTACTTCCTTGTTTCCATTTCATGTGATAACCTGTCATCGTCTCTCATTTACCAATAAATCACTGCTTTGGATAACGTTGAACAGTTCCCCAGTTTGAATGGGAAGGATAGTTGATGATGGATAAGAACTTTTCAAGCATAAAAACAAACATGGAGAAGTCTGCAACTAGTGGACAACAGAGCTGACAGAGAACAATAAGGGATCTTTTGGTGTGTTTGTTCAAGATTATAATGGAGTTTATGATGCGTGTAGGTGACAGGCACAGTGTTTTGGGGACTATGCGATTGTACATAACTATATCCCTGTGGGGTTTGGCTGTTCCAAGTTTTTGCATAATTTTTCATTCATCTTTTTAACTGTGGGGCTTTTGCAGGAATAATTGCAATGAATGCGAGACGTTGCTAAAATGCAGTTTGTCCTTAGCTTTGATGATCATGATCCTGCAGTGATCCATGAGAATGCTGCCCAGATAGAGGTGTTGGTACCCATACGCCTTGACATGGAGATAGACGGGCAAAAACTCAGAGATGCCTTCACGTGGAACATGAATGGTATAATTAATTGGCAACCAACTGCTTTGTTTTGTTTTGGAAATCTATTTGACCGCTTTTACAACATTCTCCAACAGAAAAACTGATGACCCCAGAGATGTTTGCAGAGATTTTGTGTGATGACTTGGACTTGAATCCTCTGGCCTTTGTCCCTGCCATCACATCAGCCATACGTCAACAGATAGAGTCGTACCCGACTGATAGCCTATTAGAGGAGCAGGCAGACCAGAGAGTCATTATCAAGGTAGGTCCCAAAGACTAGTGGAATATTCAATGTACGGTGGCACCTCAACTTACTATTACCTTACGGGGATGTAAGTGTTTTGAAATTTGAGCTTACTCTCTGCTTTGTTTTATGCTTTAAATTGTGAGCATGATTTTAGTTATTAGCCTCCGAGCAGATAGATGACGTAGCTAATGCCACAGTGAACACTCCAAAACATACAGTCTTACTTGCTGGCATTACCTTATAGCCAGAGATCGAAACAACTTTGTTTTAAAGACTCAATCACTTGTTTCTAATGTCACTTCTGATATTTCCTGAAAGGTAGATGAACCATAACTTTTTGAGCTATCACCATGTACAGACACAGAAGCTTAAATGTGAAGTAACATAGTAGAAATGATCCAAATCCGGCCCAAAATCTTATCAGTTGTTATTTAACCCATTTTGGACATTACCTGAAAGTTTCATGAAAATATGTCCATAACTTTTTGATTTGTTGCGTTAACTTGAACTTTAAGTTATATTGTTACCGTATTTTTCGGACTATAAGTCGCAGTTTTTTTTCATAGTTTGGCGACTTATATGTTTTTTTCCTTCTTTATTATGCATTTTCGGCAGGTGCGACTTATACTCCAAAAAATACGGTAGATACATAATGGCCTAGAAAGCCCTGTCCCAAAGGTCTAATCCATAAATAGTCATTTGAGTACACACTTTTGATATTACAATTCTGTATCTGACCAGCAGTCTTTATTGGAAGGGTTCTAAAAGCTATCTTATTAATAAATTAAGGGATTAATGCAGGGGTCCCCAAACTTTTTGACTCGGGGGCCGCATTGAGTAAAAAAAATTTGGCTTATATATATTCCTCACGCATTATTTGACTAAAAGAGTGTGCACTTGCTGCGTGCTCGCCTGACACTGCGGTGCGAGCGCGATGATGTCACGTTATCGATGGGAAAATACATTTTTAGACAATATGATTTGCCTGAGCGGCTAGGCGACCCTGAGATTAACAAGCGGTAGAAAATAGATTAGAAAGGACAAATTAAAAAAAAAAACTAGAGACTTCCCGTGGGCCGGATTTTGGACGCTGGCGGGCCGTAGTTTGGAGACCCCTGATCTAAACTTTACCGCTGAACCGGGTATTTTTTTCTATATTTTTATTGTAATATTTTTCAGAATATGTTTGTTCTATTTATGGCCAAAGTAAGACAAAGAAAACAATCTGAAGTTGTCTTTATTTTTTTGTTTTAATGCCATGATTTTAATAGTTAGGCCCGCGTGTGCACAGATTTCCCTCCATGCGGCCCCTGAGCTCAAATGAGTTGGACACCCCTCATGTACAGTACTACAGAATATGTAACAGCTGCAGCAAACAAAAAGGGCAGCATAAAATAGAGAGTAGATCCAGCAGAAAATAGACATTATAAACAAAGAGAGGTAGCTAACATAGAAGCAGTCGGACAAAAAAAACAAAAACCTTGAGACTTACCGCGGGCCTGATTTTGGACGCTGGGGGGGGCCGTAGTTTGAAGACCCCTGGATTAATGTGTGTTTGTCTTGTTTTATACAGCTCAACATTCACGTAGGAAACATCTCTCTGGTAGACCAGTTTGAATGGGACATGTCAGAACGTGAAAACTCTCCTGAGTCGTTTGCACTGAAGCTATGCTCTGAACTCGGTCTTGGGGGAGAATTTGTTACCACGATCGCCTACAGCATTCGGGGACAGCTCAGCTGGCACCAAAGAACGTATGCCTTCAGGTAATGCAGACATTTTACATTTTAATTGAGGTGCTTTGTACCATGAGGGATTTGGGTTTGATTCGTGCTCCCTTTTCTGACCCTGTTGGTCTGATCATTTGTGTTATGGCCAATTTACTTGTCCCCATTATTTCTATTGCAATTTCCTTGACTTTGTGGTTTATTTCCAGTCTTATTTTAAGTGATGTGATTTAGATTTCAATGTATTTAATTTATCAATAAAATACAATACAGTTATACCTAGTTTTCCTTAGTTAACACATTTTTCCATAGGAAATAATGTAAATCCAATGAATCTGTTTCAGAAACCCAAACATACAAAGACAAACACATTTAATCAAGATTAATTATATTTTTACATGCAGAATTTATTTTGTATACAAATGATTGATAAATGAACATATAAAATAACTTTTACCTTTATTGAAGACTTTTTTTTTGGCGAAGACAACGCAAAGGGCCCAAGGGGGCAGGGGAGGGGAGACCGATGCGGATGCCACTTTTATTCTTTGGTATGAGTTCTTTCTTGAATTCAATAGAGTTTCTCGCCTTCTTTATCAAAGTGTTGGCATTTGCAGCTTTTTTTGGTCCAATGGTGGATTTTTTTTGCAGGTGTACTCGATTAAAAAAAAAACAGCTACCTGGGATAATGGCAAGCCAACTTCTCCAACCGATG
Source organism: Nerophis lumbriciformis (assembly GCF_033978685.3). Lineage (NCBI taxonomy): Eukaryota > Metazoa > Chordata > Actinopteri > Syngnathiformes > Syngnathidae > Nerophis > Nerophis lumbriciformis. The sequence continues at coordinate 21,987,781 of NC_084567.2, read as the reverse complement.
TGCTATTTTCATTCAATATAATCAGTAATAATATATATTAGCATTATATATATTAGTACATATGTGTTCTGTTAAACCATTAATGGTAGCATCATCTAGCTGGTGGTGTTATTTTTACAGTATTACGTCCACCTTGAAAAAAATACCAGTTCATATAAATCAATTCCATCCATCCATTTTCTACCGCTTGTCCCTCTTGGGGTCGCGGGGGGTGCTGGAGCCTATCTCAGCTGCATTCGGGCGGAACGCGGGGTACACCCTGGACAAGTTGCCACCTCATCGCAGGGCCAACACAGATAGACCGACAACATTCACACTCACATTCTATAAATCAATTGAAGCTTGAAAATTATTAATCCATTCATGTCCTTGTGTGAATGTTAACTTGTGATCACAGCTGTGCATAGATACATGTTCATTTTTGTATTTTCTGCCAGTGAGAACCCGCTTCCCACTGTCGAGATTGCCATCCGTAACACAGGCGACGCCGACCAGTGGTGCCCCCTTCTAGAGACACTCACAGATGCTGAAATGGAGAAGAAGATCCGAGATCAAGACAGGAACACAAGGTATATACATGATATGGATACCTATTGGGACACACATCCTATTCATATTCATACTGAATACCTTAATTACCCTTGAATGACTGTGTACAACCAAACTACTGAATTTTGAACATTTTGTAGTAAATCATTTTGCTTAACTACATCCACACATTTCTAGTTTTGTCCTTTCTCAGCATCAATTTAGGCCTGAATAAATAGTCCAAGGAATAAATAAATTCTAACTAATCTAATTTAAAAAAAATAATGATATATATATCTTAACTAAACTGTCAATAGAATTTAAGTGCAAATGAAAATGGCTCGGGATCTTTCTGTGTGGAGTTTGCATGTTCTCCCCGTGACTGCATGGGTTCCCTCCGGGTACTCCGGCTTCCTCCCACCTGCAAAGACATGCACCTGGGGATAGGTTGATTGGCAACACTAAAATTGGCCCTAGTGAATGTGAGTGTGAATGTTGTCTGTGTTGGCGACTTGTCCAGGGTGTACCCCGCCTACCGCCCTAATGCAGCTGAGATAGGCCCCCAAGCCCCGGCCCCCGTCCCCAAAAGGGACAAGCGGTAGAAAATGGATGGATGGATGGAAAATATAGCTTCACCACTTTAGTCATAATTGTTAAGCTGAAGAATTTTCTTCTCTACGACTTTAGCTCCAGACTTCTTCTGGTTGTTAGATATTGTCATTACTGCCACGAGTGGTGGAAAAGTATATTACAAGTTGTGTATTGTTGCGACCCATACCGGCCACAGCTTAGAAAAATATATTTTTGGGTGACCCTAGGGTTAAGAAACACTGGTGTAGATAATATGTATTGGATATGCATTGGTGTGCATTTTGCTCCACATTCACACACATAACCCCCTTTTTGAGTCAGTTTGCAAACATGTTGAGGCGTTCCCTTAGATGCAAATAAAACCCTCACGCTGTCGCCCTTTTCAAAAGTATCAGAACAGGGTATCCGCGGGGTATTTAAAAGTCTAAAATCCAACAATTTGAATTTAAGGCCTTAAAATGTCTAAAAATTTCCTAAAATCTCATAAAAGGTCCTAAATCTAATTTTGAAAAGCCTAAAAAATCTATTTACGCTACTTTTATTCAAAACATGCATAAACTTGCGTCTTGCTTTTAAAATTGGATTTTTGAGGTTGCTTTAATGTAGGTTTCAGTTAGAAAAAAGGAGACCTTGGTGGAAGGCACCTGGCTTCTGAGACATTAATGTAATAAGGGAGTCAATGGTTTCAAAGGAGTAGAAAAGAGAAGGAAGAGATACAGATCAAAGCGACTTGGTCAGAATATGCTTTCACTGTAGTGAAAAATGTGTTCTTCTCAGTGAGACTGAGCGAATAAGAAAAGGAACATTGCTACACTCGGTATGAATAAACCACAGCAAGAACAGTACAAATATTAAACGTACAATGGTATGTAATGTTATATGATGACATAAGTGTTTTCCAACACAGAATAACACGAAAAACTTAAGGCAGCAGTCTCGACTGAGTTTGACAGTGAACAGAATGATGAACTTAGCTTCCATGATGTTTACAAATGTCTCCAGGTTGCGCTGGTTCTTGTTTTTACGTGTTGGTTTGTTGTGGTGTTTTTGTCTCGTCAAGTGTCGCAATGCGAGCATACTGTGCATGTGTCTGCTGCATTGTAGCACAATCCTGTTTGATTTGAAAATGTAATACTGGTAAGTAATCCTCATATTCATCAAAAATATCGGTAAACTCATTAAATGTTATTCTCCTGTACCATATTTTTCGAATTATAAATCGCTCCGGTGTATAAATCGCACCAGCCGAAAATGCATAATAAAGAAGGAAAAAATCATATACCGTATTTTTCGGACTATAAGTCGCTCCGGAGTATACGTTGCACCAGCCGAAAATGCACAATAAAGAAGAAAAAAACATATATACGTCGCACTGGAGTATAAGTCGCATTTTTGGGGGAAATTTATTTGATAAAACCCAACACCAAGAATAGACATTTGAAAGGCAATTTAAAATAAATGAATAATCGTGAACAACAGGCTGAATAAGTGTACGCCATATGACGCATAAATAACCAACTGAGAACGTGCCTGGTATGTTAACCAACACATCATGGTAAGAGTCATTCAAATAACTATAACATATAGATAACATATAGAACATGCTATACGTTTACCAAACAATCTGTCACTCCCGATCGCTAAATCCCATGAAATCTTCCTCCTCGGTGTCACTCCTGGTATGCGCCCCGCTCGCGTCCATTCTTTCTGCTGCTCGATCGCCGTTTTCTGGTGCATATTTCACTATGTCCAGCTTGTAATCTGCAGTATATGATTTCCTTTTCGGTGCCATTTTAGTTTAGTCCTTCTCAGTTTTTATAAGTTACCGCGATTGTTGATGTGATCTATTTTAGTAGCTCCGGCAGTAGCGTATAGCATATAGCAGTTAGCATTCCAAAACCCACAATGCACTTCTGCCATGACCCGCCCCCGCCGAATTCTTATTGGTTGGCGTGTGAGTGACGATTGCTGACGTGTGTGTGATGATTGCGGACATTTGCTTCGTCGCTCACGCGAATGAGATAAATAATATTATTTGATATTTTACGGTAATATGTGAATCATTTCACACATAAGTCGCTCCGGAGTATACGTCGCACCCACGGCCAAACTATGAAAAAAACGTCGACTTATAGTCCGAAAAATACGGTATAAGTCGTACTAGAGTATAAGTCGCATTTTTGGGGGGAAATTTATTTGATAAAATCCAACACCAAGAATAGACATTTGAAAGGCAATTTAAAATAAATAAAGAATAGTGAACGACAGGCTGAATAAGTGTACGTTATATGACGCATAAATAACCAACTGAGAACGTGCCTGGTATGTTAACGTAACATATTATGCTAAGAGTCATTCAAATAACTATAACATATAGAACATGCTATACGTTTACCAAACAATCTGTCACTCCTAATCGCTAAATCCAATGAAATCTTCTTCCTCTGTGTCGCTTCTAAACAACTCTGCCAACTCCAAAGGTAGACAATGCGCCGCTTCCTTTCTTTCTGCTGCTCGATTGCCGTTTTCTGCTGCATATTTCACTACTTCCAGCTTGTAACCTGCAGTATATTATTTCCTTTTCGGTGCCATTTTTGTTCGGCTCTTCTCAGATTTTATAAGTTACCGCCAATGTTGAAATGATCAAATTTCATAGGTACGGAAGTAGTAGCAGGTAGCATTTTTTTCCCCACAATGCACTTCTGCCATGACCCGCCTCCTACATGTTTATTGGTTGACGTGTGTGTGTGACGATTGCTGATATACGCCTAGTCTCTTACGTACCTTGCGTAATGACAATAAAGCTGATTCTGATTCTGATTCTGATTCTGAATGAGATAAATAATATTATTTGATATTTTACAGTAATGTGTTAATAATTTCATATATAAATCACTCCAGACTATAAGTTGCACCCCCGGCCAAACTATGAAAAAAAACTGCGACTTATAATCCGAAAAATACGGTACTTTAATTTCTTATTCTTGATTTGATACAATTGCAGCAGTAAAGCACATTCCAAACAGTTATACCATCATAATTGTGTAATGAATACATTTTTCATTTCTTTGTAGACGTATGAGACGACTGGCCAACACTGCTCCATCTTGGTAAGGCAAGAAAGCACACCTGATGATCTCCTTCATTGACCAGACGTTTGAGGATGCTCAACCATGAATACCCCAGAAGTGGTTTTTTTGTGTTGTTTTTTCAATCATGAACATATTCACCTGTAGTCTGTGACTGGAACATATGCGCACAGCCAAACAAATCAGCTTACACTTTTTTTTCATGCCACATTACATTTCAATTGATGATGCAATCAACCTTCATGTTTATTTCTCTCTGATAATGAAGATACCCCAAATCAATGTATGAAATCACTTGACCTTCTTTCATCTTTACAATTTGTCTAAGAAGAAGATGATAATGAATACATGGTTTTTAAAAGTGCTTCTTTAAACACCTTTTAATTTGGGAAATCAATAACTCTGTTACCTCAAATGTCAGACATATATTAAACACCTCACTAAGATCAAGTTCTTCAATAAGAAGTAGTTATAAATAGTTGATGTTTCAAATTCACTCATCCAACCCTCTCGGGATATACTATTTTAATTATTTAAGCAAAACAGGACAAAAAGTCCTTAAGATTTTGAAGGGTGTTAAACATTTTTTGTTTCCTTTGTTTGCTCACATTTCTCAAACTTCAGACCTAAACAAAAATATCAAACATGTAATACTTTTTTTTTTACCCTTTTGAAGACCTTTTGATCAAATAATGTCAGTTTTAAATTAGTAAAATAACTAATTTTATGCAAATGTGTACTATTTAAAAACTGTGGCATAATTTAATCAAAATACCTTCTAACGGTTACAACAGTGATGAGTAAATGACACTTTACTGATTATATGGCACACTCACTAGCTGTATTTACACTCCGCTGATACTGTGTTAAGTGTTTCATAATGGTCAATTGACATCTACTGGATTCAAAAAGTAATTACATTTGACCTGCAAATACAATTAATTGTTAGCAAATGACAATAGCTGCACAAAAATGCAAACAGGTGCAGCTTTGTTCAATGACCCAAACAGTATAGGGGCGGGGGGGCATTTACCCTATTTGGCGCTATTAGATCGAAATGATTCCAGACTTCGGAATGTTTGCCTTTCCTTAGTTACATTTAGATGGATGGTGGTGACGAAAACCAACGTCAACAAGGCACGCCACTCATCCAACTTCTTTTAATACAAGCGGTCACTTGTGAGCCGAAAGACGCGCTTCCTGATAAACTCAGTTTATTGCTTCATAGTCAAACGACACCTGTATCTATCAGGCCTTTTTTTTCCTTAAAGTGACACACGCATTGAGGGACACAGTATCACTCCTGGTGTATCATGAGACAACAATGCTCTGCTATCGTTTGACCCTTGACTAGGTTTAAATTTAAAAAAGTAAAACATTTTTACATGTTTGGTATTTTTTTAGGGTTGAAATTGAGAGATTTGATCAAAAAGGTCAACAAAAATATGAATCCATAATGGTTTTTATGCCCTTTGAAAAATTAAAGATATGAAAGACTTATATCGTTAGGCTTTGTTGTATTGTGTAGTAACAACCAGTGTATTGTACATGGGTAAAACAATTATACATCAACAATTTAACATTAAAAACCCTACAAAATTCATGTATAATGAAGTAACACAAACAACAAATAAGACCACAATACAGCAAAACTGTATTGATAGGACAACAATGTAGTCAAACGATATTAACAAAGATGCCAAGTCTTGAGGAAAATAACGCAACAACATGCTCAAATAGTATTTCAAAAATAATATTCTATAACATTGTAACTTTCGACTCGTCCAGTCCAAAACTCGACATGACTTTTTTTTCCCCGAGTCATTCCTTCGGGATTTACTAGAACGTTTCAGGTGATAGTCATGTCTCAAGATCCTCTAAGCAATGGTCTGACCTTTTCTTTAAGCACCTGGACACCACGTGCTTCACAGTTGCTGGGAGTTTTTTTTATTGTTTTTTTTGTATATAGGTATGTTGAGAATTGTTTTGCTTGTAGATTATGGACTATACAGTGGAAGAGCTGGTTTCAAATTCTTATGATATCCTTCCAGACACATTTATCAACAGTGTTCCTTCTCAAGGCCTCTGATCTCTGAGGAGGTTGCCAGAGTGAAATTCTCACTTTATTGATGAAGAGCAAAAGTAAACATTACATGTTGGGCTGTCTTAAGATTCTCCTCAAAATGTTTAGTTTTTATTAAATACATTTCACAAATACTTGAAGTGTTCCTATCCTAAATCAACTTTTTAAGAATCATGTGTAAGTTAAAAAAGCTATACTCTTGCTTTGCATGATGTGGAGGTGTCATATCATGAGCTTGCTTTCTTTTTAAATGATCCTTGCTTTCTTTTTTATGACACTTCAAAGAAATGTGTGAGAAGATTTTTTGTTTTCAGGGGAGCTAAATACCTACCTCAGTCACTGCCCCTCTGCTCTTTCCACTTCACAAACAATTGGTTCCATGCTGCATTCTCCAACATTCATCCTATTATCCGTCCATTTTCTACCGCTTGTCCCTTTTTGGAGTCGCGGGGGGTGCTGCATTCGGGCGGAAGGCGGGGTACATCCTGGACAAGTCGCCACCTCATCGCAGGGCCAACACAGATAGACAGACAACATTCACACTCACATTCACACACTAGGGCCAATTATATCCAATATAAAAATGTTTTGCTGCAAACAATAGCACCTACACTTTAAAAAAAATGTGGCAGCGCCGTCACCTAAAAATGACAATAGTACTGTTTTCCAATTACAGTAATGCACTGTAAGAACAACCAATATATATTTTATGGTAAATTACTGGCAGCTCGGTTGCCAGTATCTTACCATGGAAAAAAAAGTGGTACTGTTTTCTATTTGCATTAATGCACTGAAAAAAAAAAACAACTCTAGATTTTACAGTCAAATACTGGCAGTTCAGTCACCAAATGTTTACCAGAAAAATAACAATAGTACTGTTCTTCAGTAATCTACGGCTGTAGATGTTACTGTAGAAAGGTGTCAGCTCAGTTGCCAGAATTTGACTGTGAATAATAAAAGTGCAGTTATTTGATTTACAGTAATGCACTGTTAAAACGACCATAGATTTTACGTTTAAAAAAACTGGTAGCACAGTGAGAATTTTAACCTAAACATAAAAATGGTACCGTAAAATATTGGCAACTGAGATGCCAGGTTTTTTTTACCTTAAAATCTACACTCGTTTTTGTTTTTTTAATAGTGTAATCATATGAGGGGGCAAGTTGTCATGCAGCATGGGGGTACGGTACTCTGAAGTAATGAGTTGAGAAGGTCAAACCTGTGGAAGTTCAGCTCATTTAATCCCCCTACCATCTCTTTTGGGGGTGGTACCTCACTTTAAGCTGCAGCCAGTGGTGACCTTCATCCCGTCGTACACCTCCTCTGTCATTCTGCAGACTGCTCCAACATTTTCCCTGTACTGCTCTTTGGCCTGCCTTCTGCTGGACTCTTTCTGTAAACTGAAATTGATATGCATGCTTAAAATCCAGTTAGCTCTGTGAATGTTATTCCGTTTGCATCCTCGCAATTGTCTGGGTTAGGGTTTAAACGCAATTAAACGCTGACCTTTTATGTGGATGAGTGTTGTTGTATGCTAAAACACATAGTTCTACCGTACAGCGGGGGTGTCCAAACATTTCCCAGCAGGAGCTACATACTGAAACATGGTTGCTTGGACCAATGTGATATTCACCTTTTAATAAAGCCAATACAAGTGTACATGCTAACAACTAAAAATGTTGTTTATCTGGTAAATGTATTGCGCCAATTAAAACGGAGGTGTGGGCCGCAAATGTCTCCTGGGTCACATTTTGTACATCCCTGTTTTAAGTTGTATATGTGTAGCAGGGGCCGGCCACTCCCTTTCAAGATTGTTCTGGCTGCTGAGTATAAGCCAGCTTTTAGCTTGGTGGTGGTCAGCACACTCGCCTCTCATACGGACGACTAGGGTTTGCGTCCCCCCTACCCAATCTTATGAAGGTATTTGGCCAAACCACCTGGGTTAAATATGTGTACAGCAGTGACGTGCGGTGAGGTTCATGACTGGTGAGGCACTGACTTCATCACAGTCAGATTTACAAACATATGGACCCTAAAGAGTATCTTATTCACCATTTGATTGGCAGCAGTTAACAGGTTATGTTTAAAAGCTCATACCAGCATTCTTCCCTGCTTGGCACTCAGCATCAAGGGTTGGAACTGGGGGTTAAATCACCAAAAATGATTCCCGGGCGCGGCGCCGCTGCTGCCCACTGCTCCCCTCACCTCCCAGGGGGTGATCAAGGGGATGGGTCAAATGCAGAGGACAAATTTCACCACACCGAGTGTGTGTGACAATCATTGGTACTTTAACTTAACTTTAACTTTACACATACAAACTGTAGCACACAAAAAAGTACATTTAATTTAAAAAAAAAAGTTATTATGGTCTTACCTTTACTTATAAATGAAGTCCATGCGCAGCTCCTTTTAAACAAAAGCATCGATAACTTGTTTATAGAAGTCGTCCTTATCTTTCTTCAGTTTTAAAAGTCTCTCTGTCTCGATAGAAATCTTCCTTTTAATTATTACCTCCTGCTTCGATTGAAAGTCCAGTTTAGAAAACTGTTTTATTTTAGATATGTGATCCTCCATGTTAATAGTCCAGGCAAGAGAAAAAACTGTTGCTGCTTGTTGTCACTTCTTCTGCAGCCGAGTAGTCGCAAGAATGATCTCTGGGATCACTAGCGCCTTCTACCGCCAGGAGGTGGGATTACTGCGAGCCTCAGCCAGTGCGTCTACGCAGCCGTTTTATGATTGCTCAGCACAAGAAATACGTTACACACATACAGTTGTTGACAAAATACACTGTACATTATATACCTCAGCTAACTAAACTATGGAAATGTATAATATAATTCATATAGCAATATGGTCTCACTGCACAGCAGGCCAGCAGTTAGCCGAGTCATTGCGCAATCTATGGTGAGGCTCAACTCAGTGACGTGCCTCAACTGGCTGGTGACTCACCGCAAGTCTCTTCTCAGTATTTGAATGGCAAATGTGAAAATTCAGCGATGTTGAATAAAAATAATCTAAAACTGGTGAAGTTAAATGGAAAATAACTTTATAGTATAATCACTGGATACATATAACAATTTTAATTTTTTTCTTTTCACATTTTTTTTCTTTCCATGATGGCACGTGAGGCCCCGCCTCACCTGCCTCCCCTGACTGCATGTCACTGGTGTACAGTAATATAAACGTAGTTGCAATTGTTGTCAAATGGCATCGCTGAGTTCTTGGGCATGTTGAGTTTTTCTTGGTGCCTTATACTTGAAACAGTACTACCATATAGCTTGTTCTCTTTTTTTTTTTTTTGTCAAATGACTATAGTTTTTTTGGAAACGTAAAGGAAATTACATATTTATGAACTATACTTACTTTGTTACAGAACATAAGTCGTTTTTAACTATTTGTGTTAGGGACTTTTATGTTTACCTCACTATATTTTCAAAAGCAAATGTATACATATGTATATAAGTGTGATACATTTTTTTAATGAGCATTGTCTCTACTCGTTAACTTTCGTGTCTTTCAGCAGCCAATGGCTACAAGAAGGACTGTGATGCTGCACGCCAATCAGCTGTGAAGGAGAAGAAGGTGAAGTGAATTATATTTATATAGCGCTTTTTCTCTAGTGACTCAAAGCGCTTTACATAGTAAAACCCAATGTCTAAGTTACATTTAAACCAGTGTGGGTGGCACTGGGAGCAGGTGGGTAAAGTGTCTTGCCCAAGGACACAACGGCAGTGACTAGGATGGCGGAAGCGGGGATCGAACCTGCAACCCTCAAGTTGCTGGCATGGCCACTCTACCAACCGAGCTATACCGCCCCAAGGTATATGATTGGCTTCTTTTTTCAGGCGTCTTGTAAACAAGGAAGAAAAGGCCTGGCTTTAAGCATTTCCCGGTTCACATGACAACAAACTATTTTTTTCGCATTACACTTGCTGTGTTCTATTTGTAAATTGAAGTTAATCAGGTGATTGAACATTAATGAATCAGTTGTTACACATTAAAAGTGTGTTGTGTTCTGTACGAAGGAGTCAAAATCCTTGCTCAGGGTAGGCATGGTGGCCCAACCACGGCGGGTAGAGACGGCAGAGGCTGTCAGGCTGAAGTGGAGAAAGATGTGGCGGGCGTAGCAGGACGGCCCCGATGGCAAGTGGGCAATGGTGCTAACAGGCCAGAGGACACCCCGATTAGATTTGGGAAGTGGGGCATGGTGGGGCGGCTGCGGCGTGGGGCCTTGGCCAATTCCAATGGCCTTGACACATCTACGTGGGCCTGCTTGATCCAATGGATGGAAACAGTCTCAGGTCTGCCCCCAACGTCCACGACCATGCTCTTATCGCCGTGTTGTAGGACCTAAAAGGGCCCGTCGTAGGGGGGGTGTAAGGGTCCACGGTGGGTGTCGTGATGAATAAAAAAAAATGCGCAGGCTCGGGGGAAACCGAGAAGCAGGGGTACCATGCTGTGGTGTAGGGACGGGTGTGAAGGCCCTGGCTGCCTCCTGCGGGGAAGACCGCTGCTAGGCAGCATACCAGAGTGCATTGGCCACAGGAATGAAATCCCCAGGAACTTGCAGCACCTGGCCATAGACGAGCTTGGCAGACGAGGACTGCAGGTCTTCCTTAGGGGCGGTCCTTAGGCCTAGCATTACCCAGGAAAGTTAAAAAATGTTGAGGAGCTAAGCTTTGAGCCCCTCATATTTGTCCTGGGCAAAAGAGGATGTAATAACGCTTACTGCTCTGGCCGCCGTGGAACTCCCGAGCGCCGACACAACGTGGTAATAGCGCATGGCATCATCCGTAATACCACAAATGGCGAATTGGGCCTCAGCCTTTGCGAACCATGTTGTCGCAGACGACTCCCAAAACTCTCAGCAAAATGAGAATGGCAGAATTTGCCATGTCGCATCGAACGATGCCCGGAAACTTCAGCAGGACTGACGTCGGGGTCGCCAATGTAGCGCGTGTAGAAGTGAGTCGAGGGAAAAGTGTCAAAGGAGGAAGCTAATGATATTCAGCAACTTACAATAATGATGGAGCAGAAGTCAATATCTGTGCCTTTCTCTGTACACAACGGAATTGTGTTCATACTGAGCCAGTGAGCTGCTGCATCGCCTCTTGTGTTGGTAAAAGTTAATTCTAGATTATCAAACATGCCTCTCACTTGTATAGTGGAAGGTATTGGCCATAAACTGAGAGGTTGTAGGTCATCTTTGAAATTCAACTTAAGATACAAAAAGACGCACGTTTGCAGCCACCTCCACGCCCCTTACCCCAAACTGGAAGATATAAACTACCCATCAGTTGGCATCCTAATCTTCTGGATCATCATTTGTCCCAAAGTAGCCGTTGTTATGTCTCATGAAGTCTGCCATGATTAGTAGTAGTTTTTGTTGAAGGAAATAGCGAACGTTGTAATGCGTCCGTGAAATTAATGCGCTGCCGTATGCTTAAAATGAGCAAAATATTGCATGTTATTATGAATGTGCCTGTTACTACATTAAATATAAACTTACAGTGGGTGTATGAAACGTTGATGTAAGTTTTTGGATGTTTTTAAGAGCACTTTATAGAATAGAATAGAATAGAAAGTACTTTATTGATCCCTGGGAGAAATTCAGCACCACAGTTCGCTCACAATAGACAGTAATAATAATAAATAATATAATATATATATAATATATTATATATATAATATATAAATAATATACATATATTCTATATATACTCTACATTTAAGTGCAGTCAAGGAACATATGCATTATACAGTCTGATGGCTGATCTCCTGTGTCGTTCCGTGTTGCATTTTGGGAGTCTGAGCCCAAAACTAGAACGTGCTCATTCTCCCCACAAGGTCCGAGTGTAGTGGGTGGGAGGTGTTGTATAGGCAGAATACAGCGACTCCCCATACCTTCATTGTTAGCTGACTTTTGCTAGCATTTATTTTCGAATTCCAAATGCATGAAAAATGAAAAATGTGTGCTTGTCTTACATAGAGACTGTGAATGATAGACAAACACAAAGTGCAGTTCCCCTTTAAGCAACACTTTTACTTTTTACCTGTATATATACATTTCATACTTTAGTATTATTTGTGTGTATGATATATAACAGCCACTCTAAGATATTCATGTCAATTTTCGACAAGGAACTTTGACTTTTACAAATAATTTTCCTGGAAAGTTTGTTTACTTTTTTTTTTCCAGGTATGACTTTTTGCTACGGTACTTTATACAATACAGTGCAAGCATATGTAGAATAAAAGTAGTATACTTTATATACATTATGTAGTAGGATATATTACATTGATATTTGTGTAGTGCTCTTGTTAGTACATGAAGTAATTGTATACATGTACAAACATGTCAAGTTCGTTTTAAGAGCCCGACATAATGTTTCAATTTATGGGCGATACCCTAAATTGTATTACCCATTTGATACCAAATTAAACAGCTTAGTATCGCCGATTGAATACATATAAGTTGTCAAATCAAACACCATATTGATTTATTTACCGCTGTGTATAGTTGACTCTTTTTTTATACAAACAAGCTAGCATGCATACAATATACTTTGTTGGCAAGAGAGACGTGTTATTACATTGCTTTAAACGGGCACAAAGTAATGACCATGAATTGATTAACGTGGAGCCCGAGTTGAAAAACTTATTCGGGTGTTACCATTTAGTGGTCAATTGTACGGACTATGTACTGTACTGTGCAATATACTAATACAAGTTTCAATCAATTCTTCTACACGATATCATTAAGACTTAAAATATCTTATTTACACAGATAAGGTGGATGGAGAAAATGTCACGTAATTCATTCTAATTGCTTGTCTGGAGACAGGTAGACACAGCTGGGTAAATAAATATATCGACATTGCAATACAGTATAAACATCGATACCGGTATTGTAAACATTGGTATCGCTATGTGTAACGATCGGTATCGCTTTACCGATGACGTCACACGGGAAAATAAACATGGCGTCTGGACAGCAGTGGGTGTTGGTTGAAATGGTGCAAGCCTTGTACGAGGTAATTTTGTAACTTTTTCCAACACAGTTTGATACTATTCGGTGTCTGGCTACATGTTGCTATTGTTTCTGCTAGGTAGTTGTCAGGAAGTATGTGGTATTGATGCTATTTCCGTCTTTTTGTACCATCATGTAACAAAAGACACCACCTACTAGGTAGTACCCAAGATAAACTTTTCTGTATCCGTTTTATTAAGTATAATATTTTGTTATTTTAAGCATTGATAAATACGTATTTCGATTATAATGGAAAATATATTTCTGTTGAATAACTTAAGGCGTTTTATAGTGTCGTTTCGACGGTTTTAAGCAGATTCTTCTAGGATTCCGTCAGTGTTCTTGCACTTCCGTACTAAGTTTTTATTGGGTGACAGACTTGACTATCGAAAAATATAAACTTTTAGTCATTCAAAAAGTATTTGGTTACTCTCAAAGTGTGTTTAAGATCCTTCTTCATTTGGTGACCATTTGTAAATTATCACTATCGTAAAGCAGATCGAGACTGTGAAGAACATGTGCACCTTAAATGACGCAAGCAACTCATTCTGTTACTGTTATCAACTAATTTATCACTGATAAGGGAATACTCCTCACTGATACATCCCATGAAAGTAAAAATTGTATAAAAAATTAGGAATTTATATTGACAGTATAATAGATGAATAAAACCATCAAATCTGGTGCTGGTTGGTTATCTCACATATGTGAACACGTGTTAAAATATCAGCAATAAAAAACTAGAAGCATAGATGTAGCCTGAACTAGGATTTTCACAATACCAGAATTTTAGTAGTCAATACAGACACCTATGAATTTCCACCAGTCTTGATACTTATTCATTACCATTAAAAAATACTGAGCTCATACTTTTTAATTAACTATTTTATTGAACTGTGTTTTCAAGTGTCAAGTATTTAAGAATATAGTGATTCAACATCTTTTTGCGCATAATTCAAATTGCAGTATCAGCTGCCAAGATGGAACTAACTATACATTTAAAAAAGAACAGCCGTGTTCTACAACCTACCAGTATGTCAAAACAAACAATACTGTGCTTATAAATATGCTCATAAATAACAGCAATATTTAACTATTTTACGTCCTAAAAGAACAGCAGTGGTGTGCAGTCTTAAAGTATATAAAACAAACAATATTGTTTTTAATATTCTTTCAATATGGTGGTAGCATGATGTCACACGTAACTTGTAGTAATAAACTAGGTTAATAAAAAAGCTAAAACATATTTAAAGACACGTCTGTTGTTGTATCAACACTTAAGCCTTTTCTCATTACGATATTTCTTTTTGCAAATTTGTTTCCATTTTTGTTGTATTTCTTGTTTTTTTTAAGAGCTGCATTCAGCAAATGGCCCCCAGGCCACACTTTGCATTCCTGGTGAAATAGAGCAATAGTGTTCAAAGTGTTGCCAAACGACAGAAGAGTGTCTCAAAGCTGTTTTCTTCGTGCTTATAGAAGTGATAAAGGTTCGCTTGCATGCTTATGCAGGTTTTCTGAACGTTGTAGTAATGCACAGTCCACGGGCTTGTGGTGGTGGATTTCCACTGTCACGTATACCTTTGTGACTGCTTGTATTTGATTACTTTATAAATGCTAGACACAGGGTACACCTATCTTTCACTTTTAGTATGTGCCACTACTCGCCAAATATCAATCAATCAATCAATCAATCAATGTTTATTTATATAGCCCTAAATCACAAGTGTCTCAAAGGGCTGCACAAGCCACAACGACATCCTCGGTACAGAGCCCACATAAGGGCAAGGAAAAACTCACCCCAGTGGGACGTCGATGTGAATGACTATGAGAAACCTTGGAGAGGACCGCATATGTGGGTAACCCCCCCACTCTAGGGAGACCGAATGCAATGGATGTCGAGTGGGTCTAACATAATATTGTGAGAGTACAGTCCATAGTGGATCTAACATAATAGTAAGAGTCCAGTCCATAGTGGGGCCAGCAGGATATCATCCCGAGCGCAGACGGGTCAGCAGCGCAGAGATGTTCCCAACCGATACACAGGCGAGCGGTCCACCCCGGGTCCCGACCCCGGACAGCCAGCACCCCATCCATGGCCACCGGACCTGTGTGTCTCCCCCTCCACAAGGGATAGGGGGGAGCAGAGGAGAAAAGAAAAGAAACTGCAGATCAACTGGTCTAAAAAAAAAAAAAAAAGCGACAAATGGCTATAAAGTGCATCACAGATCATTTCTGCTACGTCTCGTTCTCTGGCAAACCCTCTGTGTATGAGGTGTGTTGTGAAGTGGAGTTACGCCACACCTACAGTTATGTTACACTGCCACACTTCCATTATCATTTGTTTATTATGAGCGAAGGCGAACTGAATGTGTCAAATCTGCATTAGTGACAGGCTTCCACGGTTAAGTAAATAATAATATAAATAGCATTTTTTAATCGAAATAATTGTGAACTTGCAGCCCTACATGATACATCACAGAAACTGATCAATCAGTTTGTGACTTAATGCATGTTTTGAACTGTGCAGCCATTGATCCGATTGAAAAAGGTAGAGAAACATAGATTGGAATTTTTAAACACAGCCTCTTGTTTTATTGGACACTCTCTTCCACAATCAGATAATGATACATCTGCTGAATATACATCTTAACTGTCTGTTTTAGGCTCCATCTTATCACCTCATTTTGGAAGGAATCCTCATTTTATGGATCATCAGACTTCTCTTCTCGAAAACCTACAGACTACATGAGACTAATAAACTCACTGAGAAGGTAACAGGGCTTTGGGTGTGTGCGTGCACAAGTGTGTGCATATGTGATTGTGCATGGGTGTGGGAGATTGAGCTGTTGAAACTGACCATCATATGCACACATGTAATAGTAGGGGAAACATTGTGGTGTCAAAACAGTGGCAAAACCATCCATCCATCCATTTTCTACCACTTATCCCTTTCGGGGTCGCTGGGGGTGCTGGAGCCTATCTCAGCTGCATTCAGCAAGTCGCCACCTCATCACAGGGCCAACACAGATAGACAGAACCGTCATGCTAAAAACCACACTGTGTGCATGGCTCCTACATTAAATTTTTTGCTTAGACTCATTTTGCGCGTGCATGGACACATTTTACGCTTGTGTGCAGAATTTGCGCTGAGAATGTATTTCTCTACACGTGCAGCGCTCCACCCTTTTGGCACCCAGTGCCCGGCATTGATTACACGACTCGGCAACTCCCTTCCTTTCTGATTGGTAGCTTTAAACGCATTCTGTTTCTTGGTTAGAGCCAATCCGAGGGAAGCTACCTTCAAACTGTGTCTATTCTGAAGAAGTGTAGTGTTCAGAGTCTAAAGTTTAGACAGAATAACCCATTATATTGTTGGGTTGCATATGACATCATATCCGTTTTTTTTGTTTGTGGCTTATTTGACATGATGGTCAACCAGCTTGAGTGTAGCATTAAAACAACTGAGAGTGAGTGTAGTGTTTGAGCAGAAAATGCCGTATTGCTGTTCCGTTCTCAGGTGTTCCAGTTGTTCAAATAGAGAGATAGGAAAGAGCTTTCATAGAGTCCCGAAATAAATAGTTCCTAAAGGTAATAAAGTCAGGGGAAAAAACAAAAGTGCGTCGAAGGAAACTGCTCTTAAAAATATCACCTTCATCATCTTGTGGAATACAATCGGACCATGCTCGTGTCTGCAGAGATCACTTTGTAAAATGTAAATTTGAACATTTGATTTGTTTGAGAAACTTTCTGTGATGCAATCGAGTTTATTCTCTGCTATATTGGTAGTGTTTGATAGCAGAACTAAATGTAAAAACGGTCAAGCGATCACATTAGTTTGTGTTATTTTGTGGTTGCTATGACTAAATATAAGTACGAAGACCTGCTTGTGCAAATAAACTAACATCATGTTAAGTCCAAGTAATGAGTACTGTGATTGTTGTTCCAATCCACCGTATTTTCAGAACAGAAACTAAAAGCTTAGCTGTTGTTATTGTGCAGTAAAGCCAAAGCCTTTATTTGACACGGGTGACACATTATAAAGTCTTTCGTGCTATTCGTTTGCATCAAGAAGATATCCGTAATATTATTAATGAACTAGAAGAAATCTCCCATAGGCTTAACAGCATATATTGAATCTTTATATCGCTAGCAAACACTGCCCAACACAGACACATTTATAGCTAATTAATGAGACAAAATATGAACTTCACACCACAAAAACAACTGCAGACATGAATTGTAGATGTGACTGATATTTGTAGCAAGAAATCAACTGTAAACAAACTTACCTTTTTTCGCATTAGCGTCACTATCACAGTTGCACTGTACTTTATGTCAAACACTTAGCGATTCAGGAATAAATCCAACTTTGTCTTTCACTGATTGCTTAATTTCTGGACACCTCCAGATGTATCCATCTTTCCATTCTTTTCTTCTCTGAATCCATGTGTGTCAAATGAAGTGAGGTCATAGCGTGCAATAACGTCTTGGTGATGATGAATAGTTTAAATCTTTCCAAGAAAATATTTCTTAAGAGTGTATAAATCCACTCCATCCCATTAAAAAAAAAAAAAAAAAAAAAAAAAAAACATTTTCATGATCGCTTAAATATTTGCCTCTACTTTCAAATATGCCCAAATCTGCACTGATGCAGGCAAATAAACAGCAGCCTAATGGGAGTCGAGACCATCGCCTAGTCTAGTGCCTCTCGGTCACGTGATTACAGCCCAGCAATATTTTAATTCCCTATGAAGTAACATGCTTAAAATAAAAACAATAAAATAACACAAATATGATCAGATTGTGAGTGTGTCACATTTGCGACTCTGGCATGATGACATCAGAGCATCGATAAATTGACTACCTTTTATCATATCTATATAGCATGTCTATAGCAGGGGGGCCCATACTTTTTCAACAGGCAAGCTACTTTTCAAATGACCAAGTCATATTCATATTCATATTCATATATATATGTATATATATATATATATATATATATATATATATATATATATATATATATATATATATATATATATATCTGTGAAGGCACCATTAATGCTGAAAGGTACATACAGGTTTTGGAACAATATATGCTGCCATCTAAGCGCCGTCTTTTTCATGGACGCCCCTGCTTATTTCAGCAAGACAATGCCAAGCCACATTCAGCACGTGTTACAACAGCGTGGCTTCGTAAAAAAAGAGTGCGGGTACTTTCCTGAACCGCCTGCAGTCCAGACCTGTCTCCCATCAAAAATGTGTGGCGTAAAATACGACAGCGGAGACCCCGGACTGTTGAACGACTGAAGCTCTACATAAAACAAGAATGGGAAAGAATTACACTTTCAAAGCTTCAACAATTAGTTTCCTCAGTTCCCAATCGTTTATTGAGTGTTGTTAAAAGAAAAGGTGATGTAACACAGTGGTGAACATGCCCTTTCCCAACTACTTTGGCACGTGTTGCAGCCATGAAATTCTAAGTTAATTATTATTTGCAAAAAAAAAATAAAGTTTATGAGTTTGAAATTTAAATATCTTGTCTTTGTAGTGCATTCAATTGAATATGGGTTGAAAAGGATTTGCAAATCATTGTATTCCGTTTATATTTACATCTAACACAATTTCCCAACTCATATGGAAACGGGGTTTGTATATATATATATATATATATTTATATATATATATATATATATATATTCATATATATACATATGCGTATGTATCTATGTAGGTATGTGTGTGTGTATATATTAGGGATGGCCGATCCGATCCAAATATCGGATCGGCCGCCGATATTTGCCAAAAAATGTGTATCGGCAAGGCATGGGAAAATGCCGATCCAGATCCAGTTTAAAAAAAAACTCCGGTCCGTGTTTTCCAACGCACCTATTTAAATAATACATTCCACTTTTCTGCTGCTCCCTAATTTCCGTTCCGCATTTTCAACACATCCACAGGTCTGTGGATTCTCACGCAGTTGCTTTTAGCTGCTGGCATTACACGACAGGCTCTTCTCACTCTTTCCTGTGTCTCCCTCTCACAGACAGCAAGCGCACCTTCTTACACACGTCACATACTGTCACGTCATACGTCACATACGTATACGCCCTCCCCGAGCAGAGAGCAAGCACACCTTATACCAGAGGTGGGACCAAGTCATTGTTTTGCAAGTCACAAGTAAGTCTCAAGTCTTTGCCCTCAAGTCCGAGTCAAGTCCCGAGTCAAGTCCAAAGTCAAGACTGGAAAGTCTCAAGTCAAGTCCTAAGTCCTGCATTTTGAGTTTCGAGTCCTTTCAAGTCCTTTTAACCACAGACTAATATATTAACACAGATTGTGTATGCTTTTCAAACGCTGTATTTATTTATTAAAACAAGTGCATTTTAAATTGCAGGAAAGAAAATTGTGCTGACATTGCACTTTATAATAGCACTATTAACCAGTCATTTTAAACATTAACTCATTCCTTTACAGAACAAACACATTGAAAAATAAAGTGCAAATGTACTTATTTGTACAAAAGTGTTAACATTGAAAAAACATGACATATACGTGAACATAACAAAAAAGTTGTACTTTTTATATGTCAGGGCCCTATGCTGCATTGCATTTGCAAAAGACCAAATTAGCCAAGAGTCTGTCAGTCATTTGTGCACGATGGGGGCGTAGTATGATGCCACCATGGCTGAAAACTCGCTCCACTGGAGCACTGGAGGCAGGCACTGCCAAGACTCTCATGGCCACTTGGAACAGTGAAGGAAGAGTCTTCATGTTCAATGCCCAGAACAAAAGGGGGGAGAGAGTTGTTTTGGGTTGGTGCACTACTTGTAAGTGTATCTTGTGTTTTTTATGTTGATTTAATTAAAAAAAGAAAAGAAAAAAAAAATTTCTTGTGCGGCCCGATACCAATCGATCCACGGACCAGTACCGGGCCGCGGCCCGGTGGTTGGGGACCACTGAGGTAAACAACCAACAGTATGTCAGAAAGCTAGCTAAAACGGTACACATATTCATAATATAGTATACATTTTAACTGACCTTTATTTGACTATTTTTGTCTTTTTTTAGGTGGCTAAAATACGCGGTGCTGCTGACCGCCGTCTAACGTTACGTGTGATATATTGACTAACGTAACCCTGCTTAAAAGAAATCACTGAACAAAAAGTATGAATAAGGTAGTGAACTGCAACAGATTCCCGTGTTTGCAATAATGTTATAACGTTAGCAGTGAGTTTACAGCCTCACTGATTTAACTACACAGCAAATAAAAGTCACGTTACTTAGCCAATAAACGTTATCTTACATTCAAAACTTACCGTTCTTTGTGCAACTTCAAATGCCGGACGAAGTTGGAAGTTGTTGCCTCTCCATCAGTAATTTTCGAACCGCATGTGTTGCATACTGCAAACCGTTTTGTGTTGACCACCTCGTAATTTTTATACCCAAACAAAATTATTTTAGGTATCATTTTTTGTTCACTGGCGTGTGGTTTGGACATGTCTTCTTTGTTGGTTGTCCTGCAATTTGATTGGATGAATGCTGTGTGATGAAAACAAAGTAGATCTAATTTGATTGGCTGTTGTACTGAGAGCACACCAGCTGACACACGCAACGCTGATAGACAAGTACACAATGAAAAATACAGAGCGCTCCCGAATAACTTTTTCATCTTTGGGTTTTGGGGAAAGTAGCAAGTCATGTCAAGTCATGTCAATTCAAAAGGCTCAAGTCCAAGTGAAGTCACAAGTCATTGATGTTAAAGTCTAAGTCGAGTTGCAAGTCTTTTTACATTTTGTCAAGTCGAGTCTAAAGTCATCAAATTCATGACTCGAGTCTGACTCGAGTCCAAGTCATGTGACTCGAGTCCACACCTCTGCCTTATACGTACGTATACGTCCTCCCCGAGCAGAGAGGTAGCAGCATGGCTAACGTTAGCTGTGATGCTAGCGCAGCCGCTAAGGTGCGTGCCTGTGCAATTGCGTACTGCTCAAGCGTCCTCTGCGCACGGCAAATCTATGCCACGCACAAAATCAAATAAAAAAATAAGCGCATAACAATTTTCGACACACGGACACGACAGAGAAATCAGTTTTCGTCATCATTGTTCAAATATTGTAATGTCTGTCAAGACGCTTATCTCCATTCGGTGCCACACGTCCACACCATCACAATGCCGAGGCAAACATTTCCAGACAACACCGTATGAAAAAAATAGTGATTTTTTTTTTAGTTGTGATTTTCTTCTCTACATGAAAGTTTAAAAGTAGCATATATTAATGCAGTATGAAGAAGAATGTTTTAATGTAGACACATAGAATCATCATACTGCTGTGATTATATGCATCAAGTGTTCATTCAAGGCTAAGGCAAAATATCCACATATATATGGTGTATCGTGACATGGCCTTAAAATATCGCAATATTAAAAAAAGGCCATATCGCCCAGCCCTAGTTCAATGATGCCATTTCTGTTTGCCATGTATAATTTTGTCTATTTTGTGTTTATCCTTGAATAAACAGGTCAGTTTCTTGTTACCAACCATTGTGTATTATTCAAACTCACCTAATTCAGCTGGCTAGTTGTTAGCAAGAGTACTAAAACCCTTTTCAACATGATTCTGACAACTAAGTAGGCTAAATAACTTTAAACTTTAATACATGCTCGGATAGGCCAGTATCGGTCAGTATCGGTATCGGATCGGAAGTGCAAAAACAATATCGGTATCGGATCGGAAGTGCAAAAACCTGGATCGGGACATCCCTAGTATATATATATATATATATATATATATATATATATATATAGGATGTATATATATATATATGTGTGTGTGTGTGTGTGTGTGTGTGTGTGTGTGTGTGTGTGTGTGTGTGTGTGTATATATATATATATATATATATATATATATATATATATATATATATATATATATATATACTAGGGATGTCCCGATTCAGGTTTTTGCACTTCCGATCCGATACCGATATTGTTTTTGCACTTCCGATATAATAAGGAATATGGAATATATATATATATATATATATATATATATATATATATATATATATATATATATATATATATATATATATACACATACTATATATAATAGGGATGTATATATATATATATATATATATATATATATATATATATATACTTCCACATTTACCCATTCACACACACATTCACACACTGATGGAGGGAGCTGCCATGCAAGGCGCTAACCAGCACCCATCAGGAGCAAGGGTGAAGTGTCTTGCTGAGGACACAACGGACATGACGAGGTTGGTACTAGGTGGGGATTGAACCATGGACCCTCGGGTTGCGCACGGCCACTCTTCCACTGCGCCACGCCGTCCCAATATATATATATATATATATATATATATATATATATACACCGTATTTTCCGCACCATTAGCCGCACCTAAAAACCACAAATTTACTCAAAAGCTGACAGTGCGGCTTTTAACCCGGTGCGCTTTATATATGGATAAATATTAAGATTCATTTTCATAAAGTTTCGGTCTCGCAACTTTGGTAAACAGCCGCCATCTTTTTTCCCGGTAGAACAGGAAGCGCTTCTTCTTCTACGCAAGCAACTGCCAAGGTAAGCACCCGCCCCCATAGAACAGGAAGCGCTTCTTCTTCTACTGTAAGCAACCACCCGCCCCCGGAAGAAGAAGAAGCGCGCGGTGCATGCTGGGATATGTGACGTTTCATTTCCATTTGTGTGTTTATGTAAAGACCCCAAAATGGCTCCTATTAAGTGTGTTGTCTGTCTAATTATAAATAATGCAGACGAGGCGTGTTAACTGAGTTCTCAACGTTTACTCACAGCGTGCTCATAACCACATTCTAACTGCCAGCATACAACGCTTCTCAGGGCTACCGCGCATGCTCGTCACTATCGTTGCATGCTGGGTAGTGTAGTTGTTATATTTGCTAGCTCATAACATCACATTAAGAGACACGCTTACGCGCTTAATTCAATACTCGCCGTCATTCCGGGTGGATTGACAAAAGACCTCCAGCCGCTACATATTGGTGTCAACAGGGCATTCGAAGCTAGACTGCTAACTGCGTGGGAACAGTGGATGACAGAAGGCGAACACACCTTCACTAAGACAGGGAGACAGCGCCAGACGACGCCAACATCACCTTCACTAAGACAGGGAGACATCGCCAGACGACGCCAACATCTGCCAGTGGATCGTAAATGCCTGGGCAGATATTTCGGTCACAACTGTGGTCCGAGCTTTCCGGAAGGCAGGATTCACAGAACTGCTGGACAACAGTGACACTGACTCCGATGACTTCGACGAGACGGAACCGGCCATTTTGGATCCCACATTTGCCCAACTTTTCAATTCGGACACCGAAGACGAAGAATTCGAAGGATTTACGAATGAAGAATAACTTCAGAAAGTGAGCGCTATGTTTATTTTGTGTGTTGTGATTAACGTTCGAGCAACATTATGTTGCTATTGCTCTGCACTATTTTGAATTTTACTATGTTTGTGATTGCACATTTGCGTACATTTTGGGACAGAGTTGTTAGAACGCTGGTTTTTAATATATTATTAAAGTTTGACTGACCTATCTGACTGTTTTTTTGACATTCCCTTTAGCGCAGCGTAGGCGCGGCTTATAGTCCGGGGCGGCTTATAGGTGGACAAAGTTTTGAAATATGCCATTCATTGAAGGTGCGGCTAATAACCCGGGGCGGCTTATAGTGCGGAAAATACGGTATATATATATGTGTAGATATATTTATAAATATATATTTTTCTTTATGAAACAGTCGTTTTTTGATAACATGTGAAAGGTGTTTAATAAAAATACAAGCATGTATCATGTTGTAATTGTATGCATGTTTGAAATAAGCTCAAACCATAACCATAATACATAGATTCCTTTCTTTCATGAAGACAAGTTAGTGTATTACCTGATTCTAATGACTTGCATTGATTGGAATCAGACAGAATTGACAGTTGTTCTGATAACTTCCACATCTTCGAATTTACATTATGGAGGTGAAAAAAAGTCCTTGTTTCTGTCCAATACCACATGAAAGTGGTTGTTTTTGGCATCTTATTTGTCCAGCTTCCATACTGATTTTTAAACATTTTACAATAAATACAATGACGGCAAACTCCGTAGCTTCCTAGTTTATGTGCGCTAGCTTTCTGAGACTCTTATTTTGTTAGCGCAGGCAGGATGGAGCAGCCCTTTTATTGTGAAGACAGGAACTGTGCTGTCGGTCTTTAGGCTTTTGACGGCATGTGTGGCGCGAGAGTCTGTTGAAATAAAAAGTGTTCCTCGCTTTCCTGCAGAGGTGGGTAGAGTAGCCAGAAATTGTACTCAAGTAAGAGTACTGTTACTTTAGAGATTTATTACTCAAGTAAAAGTAAGGAGTAGTCACCCAAATATTTACTTGAGTAAAAGTAAAAAGTATGTTGTAAAAAAACTACTCAAGTACTGAGTAACTGATGAGTAACATACACACACATATCATATATATATATATATATATATATATATATATATATATATATATATATATATATATATATATATACACACACACACACACATATATACATACATATATATATATATATATATATATATATATATATATATATATATATATATATATATATATATATACAGTGGGGCAAAAAAGTATTTAGTCAGCCACCAATTGTGCAAGTTCTCCCACTTAAAATGATGACAGAGGTCTGTAATAGGTACACTTCAATTGTGAGAGACAGAATGTGAAAAAAAAATCCAGGAATTCACATTGTAGGATTTTTAAAGAATTTATTTGTAAATTATGGTGGAAAATAAGTATTTGGTCAGTAACAAAAATTCAACTCAATACTTTGTAATATAACCTTTGTTGGCAATAACAGAGGTCAAACAATTACTATAGGTCTTTACCAGGTTTGCA